>NC_056725.1:1153693888-1153818888 GCF_019279795.1 Protopterus annectens | reverse complement strand
ATATTATTCAGAAAAAAATGAAATGCATATTAATCAGATATATTTGTACAGATATGCCTGCAGGTTTACATAGTTGTTAGGGATTAGGAAGGGTTAATGGGTGGGCTAAATTAGGAGGAAGTGAGGTAAATGGGTTTAGGATGTAGTTAGTCTGAGTGGGGGATTATTATATAAAGTTAAGTAGGATAGGTTCAGGCCTTTTTTCTGTATAGGTTTAAAGATATTCAACATCTCACAATCACCTACACCCAAGTGAACAGAACAGGAGGTTAGGTACTTTGGTGATCAGAAGGTAGGTATTTTTGTCTTTTGGGTGTAGGGTAGGTATGCTACTAGTTACTACAGATTATTTGGAGTTTTTGTAAGATTTTGTTGGTGACTAATTGTTCTGTGGTAGTTTATGGAGCTGTGATAGCATTTTTTTAGTTTGCTCGTAAAGCCTGTGGCCTGCCTCATGACTGGGTATAGAAGTTAGGACTAAGGTGGCTGGGATTTTAGTGGATGGACGTTTTTCCTGGTATGGAACAGAGATTGCTTGGTGATCGTTGGGCCCGGAGAGACCTTGAGTTTTAAGATAGATCACATGTGGTTGGAGACCCTCTGTAGTCAGGAGAAGGGGGTGTTTTATTTCACTCAATTTGGTAGGTTGATGCTTGTTTGCATGCATGTTTGGTGGTTCCGGCAGACTGTGGTGGGTACATACTTATTTTTATGATGGAAAATTTGCCACTCTTCCTTGCTTTCTTTTACCATACTTTTTATGAATTTCTGAACTTTAACTCTTAGGTGCTATATTGCAAGAGAAATTGGGAAGTTTATTTGTTTGAGCAACATGGTTACTTTTCAGCATCCTTTTTGTATTACAAAAGACCCTTTTAGCACAGCTACAAATAAGAAGAGTGCAGTTCCCAACTGAGTTAATCTTTGAGTGGGCATACGATGACTGATATAGTTGCTGTATATAATAAACAGGCTTTGCACTGACTGTGTGATTTTAATGCTGAAAGACTTGTAGACATAATACATTATGACAGTAAGACCGATAAACCATTGTGACTTATTCTCACTGACATCTGCAGAAGTTTCGTTCGAAGTAGGAAGTTCAGTGTTAATATTCTGGTATAGGGCAGGCTAAAGTAAATCATTATCTTGCTAATAGTTCATTGTATCTAAAGGCTAGGTGTTACAATTGGTTATTCTTTTGGGCTTGTGTTTCAGAATATTTCAGCTCTGTCATAATTTTGGGTGAGCAGTGGTGGTAATTGTGGCTATGTTCTGTGCAGCAGCATCCATTAGTTCTCAGGGTGCTATGGCAGTATGGGTAGAATAAAAATTAATACAAAACAAAAATCATCAACACCACTTGATGAAGGTTGGAGTAATACAAAATAAAATACTCTAAGAAAATAAATAAAACCCAGATCAACACAGCTGAAAATGAACTATAAACTTTAATAAAACAGTAAACATAAAATAAAAGGTCAGTGCTTTCACAGATACTCAATCTGCTTCTTCAGACCATATAAAAACACTAAGGGAAGAGCATTTAAAAAATCCAACAATGTCCAATCACATGCAATCAGCTGACTATTCACTCATAAATTAATCAGCCAATCAAGTGTTCATTATGAGCCAAGCCCCCAGGGTGTAATTCAATCATGCAGGGGGTGAGATTTCAACACTGGCTTCAATGAAACCATCCCATTCAAACCTGGTGGAAGGTGTGCTTGTAAAAGTAGTATCCAACGTATCTCATGGTATTCTGTTATGTTATTCTGATCTCCATCCTGCACATTCAATGAAGTCAGCTCCAATATGAAAAACTTGAACAAGTGATCACTACTTCTTTACATTACATGCTTGGCCAGGGCATTAGTTGCTTTCTTTTTATTTATATCATTTATATGCACCATAACCCTTTCTTTTAGCATGCGACCTTGCCAACATAAAAGACTCTGCAGGCAGTACAGTCTGCATTATAAACCGGATCTTTACTCTTACAGTCGGCATAAAAATCTATCTGCATTATAAAACCAGTACTAGGTTGCAGAGATGAGGTGTTTGTTAGAATATATTTACATGCTCTGCAAGTGTTGCATTTAAAAGTTCCTTTTCGATCAGAGTGAACTGCAGTCTCTGTCAAGTTATTCTGATAGCATAATTGTCATTTAAGAGAAAGGTTATTCCTGAAACTAAATCTAGGAGAATCATCAATAACCTTTCTGGTGTCAGGATCAGCTTGTAAAATAGACCAATTATTTTTCAAAATACTACATACTACATTCACATCAGTTGAATAGGTGAGACAAACCCTATTCTTATGACATGTACTAGCAGAAGTAACGTCTCTAACATTATCCTTCCTGAACCTCTCAGAAAAGTTGGGTCTTCCTTCACTACCCCTCATATTAAGTACCTCATTCCTACACTGTTCGATCTCATGTAATTTATATACTCGCGTTAGAAATTCTATATAATTTAGTCTGTTATTATTGTTATCTAGTTACTGTTTAGAAAATTTGTAGCTCTGTGTTTTACTTCTTTCTCAATGTTTGTAATTAGAGCTTCTACTCAGTTGTACCTGATTTGCTCCTGTATTTCTCCATGTCATGATCACCTCTACTTAATTGTTATTGTTTACCATCTACCATGTCATTCTGTGGAGCTTTTCTTCCCGGGCCTCCGCTGAAAAAGGACCTCAAGTAACAATATCTATAGTTTTGGGAATTGCTTAATTACTCGTACGATCTGAGGAAGACAACAGTCGAAAGCACTTATCGGATATCTTCAAGGGACAGTTTTGAGCTTTTTATTTTTCATTTTATTTTCAAGTTGAAGTTTTATTCGTATTAAAGGACTACATTTTAATTGGAACACTTGTGGATTTCGTTGTTTGGCCATCCTTGGGTGGATTTTCTGTCTTTTTTCTGCCAACTCTTTTCAATAGGTGCTGTGGGATCTTTTATACTTAGCTCAGGCAGATGGAGCTGAGCTTTAATGTCTCATATGAAGGATGACACTCAGGAGTGCAGCAATCCATTATGCTACACTGCAGTGTTAGCAATCCATCTACATGGTGTGATAGTAGAACCCACAGTCTTCTACACCAAAGGCAAGTGTGCTATCTGTTGTACCACTAACCCTGCTTTCACATTTTATATTACAAATACTCATGGCCATTTGCTAAACAAAATAAAACAAAACAAAACAGATGAACATTGAAAACAGACTTGGCATGATCAACAATAAACTTCTCTTCCTTTGAAGCTCATATTCATTGAAAATGTATTAAAACTTAAAAATCATTGAAAATGCACCTGACCAGTGGCAGATTAAGTGCACTTTGGTCCCCGTGCTGTTTTCAAACCATGGACTCCCTGCACACACTTTTAGGACCATGCATAAATGCACGTGTTTTTTGATTCACCTTCCTGATTGTTTTAAATGTATTTCTTGTCTAATGCAGCAACATTTATTAGACTGCATTTTAAATTTGTGAACATTTTTCCAGTAAGCAGTGAAACAGAATATACGAACCAATAATGACAAAAGTACCCATTTCTGAGCGGGTTCCTATTACGTAGTAATAAAGTAGTTGAACTTTTACAAGTTCGAAAGCTATATGGTCGAAACCATATGTTTGAACTTGTAAAAGTTGGAATACGTAAAAAAAAATAAAAGAAAAAGCATAACTAAATGTTGTAAGCAAGGGGCAAGCCCCCCTGCACCCCCCAAACCCTGCTCTTTAAATATACCAACTTCGAGATCGCACTACAGTGTATAAAGGAAAGATTTCTTGCCCCCCTGCATACAACAGTTAGTTTTGTATTTTCTTTCTTTTTTTTTTTTTTGTTTACATGTTCGAAGTTTTGAAACTTTGAATATAAGGGTTTGACTTTATTAAGTTTGAAGTTTCAAAACTTCGATCACGTAATAGGAACCCTTCTGAGCATATCATTCAGCATTGACTGTAATCCTCAGTGATTTACCAAAGGGACTGGATGGCATTTGGTGTAGAGGATTAATGCTCTTGCTACTTATAATTAAGGTATAGGGTTTGAGCTTGAACCGCTGCCCATTGCAAAGAAGCATCAATGCTAATTCTGTGTTCTAAGCTCTGTCTGTAGCTGCAACATTTTGTTTCATAGTTCCATCAATGCTCTGTATCTGCAACGTTCCATTCAATATGTCCACCCTTCCATCTATACACTTCCAGTAGCTCATATCTGCAAAGCTTCCAGGTTCTGTTTGAGTCTGTCTCACCCCACCTGCCTGAAATCAAATTTTGCATTTCACTGTGTTTTTGCTTTCATTGGCTGGTTGGATCCAAACAGAAAATTCACAAAGCAAATGAATGCAATGCTGAGAGCAGGAAACAAATTCTTAAAGCAGGCAGCATGCACTAAACACTTTTTAAAAACAAATTAAATTAATGTTGTGGCCTTGCTCCCCAGCCAGTACTGGGCCATAGGCAGCTGCCTATGTTATCTATGCTGGATCTGGCCTTGGATCTCTACCCTTAGTCTAGTCTCAGAAACTTGATTTTTATGCAATGCAGTGAATATAACTTCAATACAGTTTGAAAATGTTTAATTTTCTCACTCAACTCCTAAACCTAAAGTGGGATTCATAGCTTGCATACCATTAATATTGGGGAGTTCATTGTACAGGGTGTTTCCTAGATAAGAAGACAATGCACTGTTAGCCAATTTTGATCCTGCCTGCACCTGGGAAATACTGGAAAAGGTAGCCTGTGTGCAACTAGTTGATTAAATTAAAATTCATAGACTGCTTTCTATAAACTAACACAGCTTCTGGTCTAATTGTGACACCATCATAGCCCTCTGGATCTTATCATGATTCATCTTATCAAGTAGAGATAAAGGTTAGCTGACAGGCATTTTTTACGAACCTGATTAAAGTCTTTGATCTAACTGACCACCACTGCCTACAACTCTTTTAACAGCAAGCAAATCAAGACCCAAGGCATCTGAGTGGCATCTAAACTTTCTTTCCAACTGCAGATTTGCTGTAAGAATTGGACTAGACACATTTAATTCATCCACTTTGTCCAAATGCATCCACAGATCTGTTTTTTTCCCCATTATTTCTCCCTTTACATAAAAAAACAGGTCTATATTATAGTATCAAAGTTTATAAACTTTGAATGCTATAATATCAACCAGTTTTTGTCAAAAACTCAAAATAGCGAAGCTACGGAACTTCAAAATCTTATCTAGGGAAAGATTTCAGTTGTCTGTTCTATGGCTTCGCTATTTACTCTACTGAGGTGGGAAGGTTATGGACCGGGGTAAGGTAAGTATGCGAACGGAGGTTACGGACCGGGTTTAGGTAAGTGTGGGAACGGATTGGGGTAAGGTGAGTGTGCGATAGTTAGGGACATTAGGGTTAGGGAGCGGGTAAGGTGAGTGTGCAATTGTTTGGGACTTTAGGGTTAGGGAGTGGGTAAGGTGAGTGTGCGGTAGTTAGGGGCTTTAGGGTTAGGGAGTGGGTAAGGTGAGTGTGCGGTAGTTAGGGACTTTAGAGTTAGGGAGCGGGTAATGTGAGTGTGTGGTAGTTAGGGACTTTGGGGTTAGGGAGTGGGTAAGGTGAGTATGCAGTAGTTAGGGACTTTAGGGTTAGGGTTGGGTTAAGGTGAGTGGATAGGTAGTAGTGCAGGGTTAGAATTATGGTTTTGTTAAGTGTATGTGTGTGGTTTATTTATTTTGGTGTGCTTGTGTTGTGTGTTTGTGTTTCGGAACAGCAATTTTTTTCCCTGGGAAAAAATTTGCTGTTCTGTATGTTCGATATTTTGTGGTTTAGATATTTTAGGTACGATGAAATAGCATTTGCTATTTAAATAGTATGATAGGGTAATATAAACGCTAAAAAACTCCCTTTATATCAGCCTCATCATCCTGTTATACTTTACATAGATGACATTTTCATTTACAGGTCAGGTTATATACCTTCAGCTTTGTAGTCTTAACTACAAGAACATTTGAAACCTTTAGCCTTTTGCCTTACTAGAAGTAAACTGATTCTTAACTCCCCCAAAGCTGAAGCAATAACATTTGGTACCAGCCAGAAACTAGGTTTAGTTCCCCAACACAGGTATATCATGGAACATAATAATGCCCCCCCCCCACCACACTTAAAAACAATGAGTCTTTTAAATATATAGGCCTCTGGTTAAATCAGAGCCTTAACTTTTAACTTTACAGTAAACTTACCAGAACAATAATTTCAAAGATATTATTCTTGGCTTGGAAGTGTTAATTTGTTTTTTTACCCAGCCACCTGAGAATTAGTAATGAAAGGAATTCTGCACAGAGAATTAGAATATAGTATCCTGATAATGGAAGTTATACATTTTCTTATCCCAGCCACCAGAGGCTCAATAAGTAAAGGAATTTTGTAAGTATATCTGGCATGTAATATCACATTGATTGCCTTCAGCAAAGGGTCTCCATCTCCAATAAAGACTCCCACACTCATTGCTCACTTTCCTCTTTTTTAAGTTCCTGAAACAAAACCTATTCCCTTTTTGGTTGATGAACATTAAGAGAAAGAGTGTATAACCTCTGATTTCAACAGGACAATGTTCACTTTATTCTTATCTTACCCACAGAAAGAAAGTCTACCAATACTTCCTTTTAAATACTAGGTACAAAAACCTGATAATTCATTCCACCCACCTACTGAAAGTTTTGCAATTATCACGAATTCTACTCCAAACGAAATCATGTTAAAAAAATGTTAAATGTTCTTGTTTCAAACAAATCTACTCATACAATCATTTAAATCTAGTAGATATCATCACTTAAAAAAAAACATGCAAATGGTAATGTAGTGCATGGAGAGCAGTGATTGCACTCTGACATCTGGAAAAAGACAAATCAGTTAAGCCCTTCTGTAGGTTTGCAGGTAAGTACTAGGGTAGCTGTCCTTGCAGGGCATTTTAAGACTAGCCAGTTTCCCTTTTTATGCTTGAAATAACTTATCTCAGTTGGTATAGATGGCCTTGCCATCCCATGGTCAATAATTATATATCACCCCTAATGAGAGTAACTGCCATCATACCATAAATAATTGGAGAGGGCCCATGCATGAGGCAAAACATTTAGGAGCTGCCTCTGTCCATTAGTAGAATAGGGGGCAGTCCTGGTGTAAATTTTCTATTCCCTGTCCATATATCTAAACTGTGCTTCAATATGGGCAGGTATGAACTTTGTTATTTGTGGACAGGAAGTCTGTTCCACAACAGTGGCATCCTTTGAGAGATATACATGTCCCTCCAAATAATTTTGTAGATGTTGTCCAAGATGTTTAGATCCCTAGATTAAGCATTTCTAATGTGCAGTACATCCATCAGTAATACGTTGGAGAATGCCTTGTATGCCAAATACAGGTTGCCTCTTAGCAGTCTGTAGGATACAGGGTGTAATGACAGGGTCAGTCCATATAGGAGATGTTGTATAGGCCTTGTATCCTTTTAGTAAGGTTATCACTGTAGGCATTCCAGTTGTTGTATGTGTCTGGATAGATACATGCTAAAGGGGGCATTATATTCAATGACTGGTCTAATGATGAATGAGTAATGAGGAACAATGATATCCCTAGATCTAGACACAATCTGTGCAATATAGAAGGGCTTTCCTACGCATGCTGGTCAAAAATTAAGTTCCTGCTCACAAAACTTCTCAAATCCCATACAGCAGGATCAACTCTTAGGGGCAATTTGTCACTATCTTAGTTCTCTGGGGTAGACAACTTCCCAAAGGATACAAAAATGCATTTTTTGAAAATTCTTTTCAGTCCATGATTTTAGCACCAGTTATTTATTTGCAACAAAGCTTCCAGCAAGATGGCTAAGTCATTTGGCGATTCAGCGACTGTTCCTAGGAAAAACAAAACTGAATAACAAGGAAAAGATGGAAGTCAAGCAGATTATTAAAATTTATGTGCCTACTGTAAGTGTTGAATCAAATGGGTGGGAGAACTTTGCTGGACTATGGCTCTTACAAATAGATGAGAACATTAAGTTAAATATACCATTATATCTGTAAAAAATGGATGTGGTTTTAAGAGAAAAAATCTACTTCAAAGATGGAAATCATTTAATGGCTATTTAAATCAGACATTTTGCACATGTCAAACATGTAAAAGAAACATGGTAAGACCAAAAATTATATAAGCTAATGGCTAGCTCATCTGATAAGAAAACTAAGAAAAATATGCAAAATTGTGCACTTGTTTTTTTATTAAATGCAGGTATTAAAGTAATTTAACTACTGCAAAGCATACAAAGAAGAATGATGATGAATACCGTTAAGTGATTTTCTGGAAGAATGTAAGGAAAGTGATGGGTAACATAAGGAGCAACCCTGGGAACTGAAAGTTATATATTATATATAATGGTACAAGTTGATCAGTTTCTGGTAACCTCCAGGACTGATGCTGAAGGCATTCAAACTGCATGAGAGATAAAAAGTCTCAAAGCTGACAAGTATCCATCCCATTACCATCATGTGCCTCACATCCCTCACTTAAGTTCTAAAGTAATCAAGAAGTTGAGGAAAAGAAGAAGCAGGCAGAGATAAGAAGGCGGCAGAGGCCAAAAGAAACACTAGTGGTGGATGATGGAGTGAGGGTATTAATATGGTAGATACATAAATTTCCATTTTGGTAACCTTCAGGATGAGTCCCTAGCTAATTATAGGTGGTCTCTCTCATGGGAATACACCTCTGATGAAAGTAGAACCAAAAGAACATGAAGACCTGAAAACAGTCCAGCTATAATTTCTAACACCTCCTTTCCCTGTTCCACAAACTATGCTCAACACTTCCTCTCCCTTACCAGCTATACATACAAAAACGTAACCACCTGGTATACATACAACAACTTAATGACCAGGATCATAGGATTATAGGAAGTGACTAGGCTATTGGCCCTGAGGCCCTTATAAGCCTAGCCAAGAGTTTAGCCCATGTTTAGGGAAGTCAGCACCCAATGCCCCTGTCCAGCAGAAACACAGGTGGAATCCCAGGGATGTAGTTTCTGTTTCCCATCCATTTATTCAGGTTGCACTTAAAAAGGGGTAAAGAGGTACTCTGCTTGATGTGGAGAGGGAGTCTATTCCACAGATGGGGGAGTCTCTGGGACACAAATCTGTCCTGCCAACAAGTCCTACTGATGTCACAGACCAGGTTGAGGCCATGGATGTGGGTTATTCGAGTGGAGCTTGACTTGCAGATATGTAGCACTCCCATCAAGGCGGTGTCTGAGATTGCCTTGTATGCCAGGCAGAGGTCACCTCTGAGGAGTTTGTATGAAACTGAGTAGAATGACAGGGCTTTTAGCCTATCTGTGTATGGTAGATGTTTTAGGCCCTGGATTCTCCTGGTGAGGAATCTCTGGGGTCTCTCCAGTTGCTGCATGTGCTTTGTGAGGTACATGCCAAACAGGGCATGGCACTCAATAATAGGCCTTATAATGGAAGAATACAGGATGTTATGACCTCCTTACCCCTGGATACCCTTACTTACGAGGTGGGCCATGTAGAATGCTTTCCGTATAACAGAAGCAGAATGGTGGTCAAAAGCCAGGTTGCCATCAACCTGGGTGCCCAAATCCCTCACGACTGATTGCTTGCTTAGGATGTTGTTATTAATGTGATAATTTGTGGGGACATCACTATCCCCAATGAGGATGATGATCCTTTTTTTGGTATTCAGCTTGAGGCCATGTTCCTGGCATGAGTCATTTGTTTGGGTGAAACTCTCTTGGAGGATGTCCACATCACTAGAGGAATCGATGACAGGACTGAGCTTGCAGTCATCTGCCAACTTGGTCAGCTATAGTCCACTGGTTTTGGCCTGCACCTCAGAAAACTGTATCCCAAATAACATATGCCCCAAGACTGAATCCTGGGGTACTAGTTACAGGTCTACTGCTTGAGGTGGCTTTCCCTATTTCGATTAGTGGGTTCTATCAGTTTGCCAGTTAGCGACTCATCTGGTAACATACAGATTGATGCCTAGTTGGGAGAGTTTATTTATTATGCTCAAGTGGGAAATAGTGTTGAAGGCTTTGGCCAGGTCAAGGTAGGTGGTATGCACCGTCTTCCCCTCGTTCATGGCTTTGTGACTGTCTAAAAGAAATTGACCAAATTTAACAGACATGACCTCCCCTTGATGAAGCCAAACTGTGTGGAATTGAGTGTTTGGAGGTTGCCAATGTCCTTGTTAATGAGGTCCATGATAATCTGTTCCATGACTTTGCAGATCAGGGTTGTTAGGCTGATGGGTCTATAATTTCCCAGATTGGTGGATGCTCCACATTTGTGCAAATGGATGACAGACACTGTCTTCCACTCAGCTGGGATGAAGCTGGTACTCAGGCTTTGGTTGAACAGGATGCCTAATGGTGGTGCAAGTTCATGCCTGAGTTCATGTAGGATGCAGCCTGGGATGTTATCGAGTCCCATGGAGGCTGTATTTTTTGCCTTTGAGAGGACAGTGATGATCTGTTCCCTAGAGATAAGGGGAAGGGGGCAGGTACTGGGAATGTCTTGATTTACTGATGGGGGGGGACAGATGGGTGATGTTTTTGCTGAATCTGTCAGCCAGCAAGTTTGCCATATCTACAGCATTTGTATATGTGGTGTCCTTGACCACCAGTTCTGAACAGATCTGGGTGCTTCCTTTAAGACTGCAGACATATGTGAAGACAGCCTTATGATTGTCACTAGTAGATGTGGCCAATTTGGACTTGAAGTTTGCTTTGGAGGATTTCACTAGTGCTCTTATTTGCTTGTTCAGGCTTAGGAGAGATTGCTTCCTATTGGGCACCTGCTCCTTCTTGGTCCTGGACAGCAATTTTTTTCCTTTTGTTATAAAGTGTTATAAAGTTTATTTATTGCAGATGTCCACCACACAGGTTTACTCTTCCTTGCGGAGGATGATTTAGTCCTGTCAAGTATTCCTGATTCCATGCATCTATATAAATGCTCGTATAGTGCTTTGGTATAATTTTGGATACTGGTTCCTGTTCCTAGAGAGGGGGAGGGGGCTGTGAAGCTGTTTATACCATCCCCCAGGAGGCTGTAATCAGCTTTGGAGAAGCTTTTTTGTTTGACCATAGCTAGAGGGGCATCAGGAGAAATGGTGACTGTGAAAGTGACCACTTTATGGTCAGGTCTTACCAGGGAGGATGATACTGCAGGGATGCTGCAGTGGTTACTCATGTTAGTTAATACCAAGTCCAAGATATTATCACATCTTGTGGGGGTGTAGACTAACTGTTCCAAAGCATTTGCATTAACAAAATCAAGAAATCTCTGGCCATTTGTGTTCTGGCATGAGTAGTTCTTTCAGTCTATGTTTGGGTAGTTAAAGTCACCCAGGATCAGGGTAAAGGGTTGAATCTTGAAAGATTCGAATAGGTCCAGATAGGTGGATTGGGCATCTTGAGTCAGATTTCGAGGCGAGTACCTACCTATGATTTGTATAGGGGTCTTGTCAATGGTTACCAACAAGTGAAACACCAGGTATACATACAACAACTTAACCACAGGTATACATACAACAACAACTTAACCACCAGGTATACATATAAAAACTTCAATCACCAGGTATACATGCAACAACTATAATCACCAGTCATACATACAGCTCTAACCACCAGGTATAAATACAACAATGTTAGCCACCAGCAATACATACAACAACTTTAACCACCAGGTATACATATAACAACTATAACTTACCTTATCCTCTAATATCACTGTTACTACCTTCACTGATTTGTCACCTTGCTCCTAGTTATACCACAATTTAACCCATATCCTTACAAACTTGCCAATTCAACTGTTTCTTGCAGTAAAAATCACTTCTTACCTAACATGTTAGATTTTGTAGTTTTGTACATTTTTTTTATCTCACACTATCATGCTATTACCATTTTGCATGTGTACTTGTAGAGAACAAAAAATTAATTTTCTTCCAACTGTTTGTGTACTGTAACTGTAACAATTTTAGGTAATAATAACCAACTGTTGTGCTTTCTCCCCAGGCCTCCACTGAAAAGGGTATGCCAGTCATCCCAGTTGGACTTTCCCATTAAACAAATGTAAAATACTATAAAAATAAAATAAAGTAATATCTTGCTGAAGTGTTTTGGGCAGCTGCACAAATGTCACGTAAGGTGGCATTATAAATAAAGATAATGGAATTAGCCATGGTCTAGCACAGGGGTGCCAAACAGGTGGACCTACGGCCACAATCTGTCCCACTGAGGAATTTTATCTGGCCCTCAGTATATTCTATAGCAAACTGTTTGAATGGACAGATACATGTTGGACATGGTAATGTGGTCCTTCAAACCTTGTCAGGTATGGTAAAGTGGCCTCTGAACTGTATGGTAAGTGAATCCTGAGCCAAAATGATTGGACACCCCTGGTCTAGCAGAATGAGCCCTGGGAGCTACAGTAAGGGGCTGCCCATATTTCTGATGAGAAAAGTCTATGCAACTGGCTAGCCATTTGGAAAGCACAGAAACTATATATTTTTTGATCCATTTAAATTAAGCAAAGGAGGCAACTAATTCGACATTCTTGAGGAAAGACATGGTTCTATCCAAGGTGTATGAAAGCTGTCTACAAACAGACATTCAATGAAGGGTATATATTTATCACAGGAATAGAATGTTGTTGTTGTGTCTTTCGGCTTTTCCCGGTTAGGGGTCACCACAGCGGAACTCCGATCCGCTAATGATTGGCAGTAAATTTTTACGTGCCGAGTTGCTGGCCCTGACGCACAACCTTCAATGAAGGTACGCCCATTCACGCATGTCTCCACACAGAAGACATTCTAGCTGAGAATCAAACAGGACAACGTCTTACTGTGAGGCAACAATGCTACCGCAGCACCACCACCGCAGTCTATCACAGGAATAGAATACTTCTTGAAAAACACAGATATATTAATACATTGGATTAAATTTGACTCCATGGCAACATTATAAATATTAATTTCTAAGTGACACCCACTTGCATGGAAAGCTAGTCAAGCAAGTCTGACAGAAAGTGCTTGCAACTCAGAAATTATCTGAGCTGAGGTGATGTCACTAAGAAAAGCTTGCTTCCATGCTGTAGAGGGATAGAGCCCTGATTGTGACCCAAGCAGTCAGGGGTTGGTTATTAGCAGCCACAACACAGGAGAAGCCAGGTAGGGAGAGAGATGAGTTAAACATACATGCCTTGCTTGCCTCATGATTAAGATAAAGGAAGGGATTGCATGAATTCAGGGGGCAAACTGGGAGATGTTATACCTCTGCTGGAGACCAGGGAAGTCACTCTTTGCACTTCAAGGAGAGGGGAAGGGCAAATCGGAGAGAACAACCCTTGCAGAAGTGAGAAGATGTCCTCTGCCATCAGTCCATTATGCACTGCTTCCCTACACCTTGCTAGGTGTATGATACAACGGCTTAGGAGAAAACAAAGACGGACTTTCAAACTGCACCTGATGCCTGCCTGAATGATGGTCCTCACAGTTGACTCTCATCCTGATGATGGGAAATGAATTTGTCAATTGGCAGGGAGGAGGACTGATGAGCAAAAGACAATGGGGTAAAGTACAAAGTAATGCCACTAAGAAATTTTTCAACAACAATTTCAAGTCAACAGAGGATGGTGGTTCAAAGGATGGACGAATACATTTCTTGAATAAGAAATACATGTACCAGTAGAAACTACCTCACAGAAAAAAGGCTTAGAATCTAGAGTCTTGACTAGACTGAAATAGCTGCTAAGAGAACTTTGAGAGAGCAGTAACCTACAACCATAGTCAAAGACCTTGGAAGACCAAGGGTACTAGAGCAGGAAGAGGGTTTCATCCTAATGTATAGTTCCAAGAAAAAAAACAAAACCATCCTTTGAGCTTGGTCAGTTTTCTGTGTTGATGGACTATCAGTGGAAGTAATAATGGAAACCACTTTCTTGGAAAGTCTTGTGCTTTGGTTATCATCAGAGATGGAGAATTCAAGAAGCCATCTTCAGTACATGCAGTTCAAGGTGCAGTTTTGCATGTGGGGGTGAGAAAACAGCATCCTAAAGAATGCAGTCTGATGAATTATTGAAGAAAGGATGTAGAGCCTTGGTTTTCCGAATGAACCTCATCATTAGAGGAAATGTGAGAAAGCATAAGGGAGGTTATTTGGCCATTGGTGGACTAAGACACCTCTACCCTGACCTTCCAGATGAGGAAACACTGAAAAGTAGCTGTGACACTTTCTGCTCAATGGAGAAGCAAATAGTTAACATCAGCACTCATAAGACCCATCATAGAGTACAACACCCTTTTTGGAATGTACCTCACAAGACATCTGGAGCAGCTGGAATGGCTCACAAAGAGGATTACTGGCCTCAAACAGATGCCCTGCATTGACCATCTGAAAAAACTCCAGCTTTACTCTGTAGCATATTGCCTACTCCGAGGAGATCTCTGCCTAACATATAAAGTTATGTTAAACCCAGAGCTGTTGGACATGTTACACCTTAAGAAATCCCAATCCCTCTGAGCTACACACTCTAGGGACCTAAACCTTGTCACCACAATAAACAGGACATGCTGGAGGGATAGATTCCTGTCCCAGAGACTTCCCATACTCTAGAACAAGCTACCCATCTATATCAAGCAAAGTTCCACTATTCAAGGAAAAATCTTGATGAGTGGATGGGAAATAGGAAATACACCCAGGGGATCACTTCTGTGGCTCTGCTTGACAGAGGCACAGGAAATTGACTGTCTTGGGTGGTGTAAGCCAGGGAACCTTGTTGGCTAGGCTTACTTAGGCCCTTGTGCTGATAGCCTAGTACCTACCTATGAACCTATGAACCTATGAACTTGTGTAACCCAGAAATAAAGACCATTCACAAGGCAATGGAGAGTCTGTCTGCCAGAAGACAGGCTTCCACTGAATTGTGCACTGTCACTAAGTAATGAGAAATGATGGCTTATTCTCTCACTCTCATTGACTCTTGGCAAAGCACATATGAGTGCATTCCCCCCTTGCTCTTTAATGTACCAAACCATAACCACATTGTCCAACTGCATGGAGAGGAATCAATGGGGAAAGAGTCCTGTAAATACAGAATGGTTAGGAGGACTACTTCATGTCTAGAGCACCAACAGGTAAATGCAATTCCTGAGCATTCAGGTCCCCACCACTGGTGGGAGATGGGGTTAGAGGCTCTGCCTCCCAATACATAATTTTGAGGAACAAAGGAGCATCTAGAGGAAGGGGGGATTGACCTCTTATCATCCACATCCTCTGTATACAAGGCTTTAGGTAAGCATTTTCTAGGCCTCTTATCAAATGGTCTTGAACAAGCAAAGTTCTAGTACCCTATTAGCTTGAGGTAGGGGATAGTGGAGGGGCTGGACTTCTGAACCTGCCTGAAGAGGGAGGATACATGCATAAACAGATCCCTAATGTGTTTGAATGTGCTGTAAGAATGTTTCTAGTTTATGTGTTGTGCGTAACTAAGGCTAACACCATGAAAAATAGTGGTGGAACCACCAATATTGATAAAATGGAGTACGTAGGTAGCAAAGAGCATAATACTGTAAGCCCTGAGGTTAGCAGACCTGGAGCAGGATGGCCCATTGCCAAGGCCTGGGTAAGCTGGTGTTGAAAAATAGGCAGCAGAAGAGAACAGACTGGCATTAACAGGTTAGAAGACAAATTACGGCACATGAAAAACCAACATGAGACAGAGATTCTTGGCAGAAAGAACATCATCCAAGACACAGCTACAGCTGGTTGAATCAGTGCCAGAACCATTAATGGTACCATGAGCACTGGAAAAACTGGAGCTAGAAAGAAGGGGCACCAGGAAGGAAAGCAAAACTAGATCCCAAATCTGAGGAAATGAGGTAGAAGTTTTGGGTTACCTGGCATCTAACACGTAAACTGTCTTAATTAGATTGTTTTAAACATAAGCAGGACAATGACTGAGTGATCTGGCAACAACAAAAAAAAAAATTATTTTTAAATCTCATTCATTATTGTTCATTGCTCTCTCTCAAATGTTTGCTCTTTGTATTTTTTTTCTTAGCTTATATTTACTAAAGGACTCTCTATAATTTGACCTCACCCTTATGTAAAAAATGTACCATTACTCACTTTAATATTTCTTTATACTGTATTTCTTTGTTTTGTCATTGTTTCTGCTTGGAGCTTTTCTCCCTAGGCCTCTACTGAAAATGGACATGTATCCAGTTAGACTAGCCCGGTCAACAAATGTAAAATAAAAATAAATAAATCTGTGAAACTCAGGTCTCAAAAAGCGCAAAGGAGGCCTTACTTAAGGTAAGAGGATGAGTATTGGGCTCTAGCATTAAGACAGAATGCATTTTTACTTAAATCCCCATATATCTCGCTAGCATAGTTAACTACAAACTTAAGACAAACCTAGCCTACAATCTAATCTAGACAAGGCAGCCAAGGAGGCGAATCCTACTGAAAAAAAAACATTTTACATTTTTTTAAAGCACTATACTTAGGGGAAAACAAGAGCACGGAGGAGCAGAACCCAAATATGAGATGGCTGGTGCTCTAAAAGAGCAGAAAGACCCAGGAATAGTTAATCTGCTTTCTTATATTTGCATTGTTCATCATCAGCAAATCTGGCAACAAAGAACAATATCAGATTTACCCACATAAAATAAAAAAATGAGTGTGCCCATCAACAGGAGGAACTGCCCATCTCCAGGCGTATTCAATGAAGAACGGCGGTTTTGAGCCCAATCATATACACAAAATGAAAAAATGGACTTTCTCAGAAAAAAATAAAGATTTTTAGAGACTTGTAACAATCAGTGAAAGAAAAGGAAATGAAAAAAAAAATCACACAATGTAGAGAAAACAAATTATTAACACACCAAAAATACTTGAAAAGGCAGTCTTGGACCATTTCCTCTAACCGAAGCACAGCATGCAAACGGAAGTCTAGACAGTAAGGGAATGCATAATGAATAGGGAGGCTGCCTGGCAGGCTGGAAAACTTGTAGCTGTCAAGTGGACTTAATGTCTGTGGCATCAGTTCTAATTGTTATCGAATGGGGATCTCTTTGCAAATCTAAATGTTTCCTTCAATGGGAATAAAAGAAAAGAAAACAAACATAAATACTACAATGGACATAAGTAGAGCTTTTGAAAGTGTTACACAACTTTTTGTATGCAATCACATACATTTTTGTATCTTCATTTTAAGTATTTTTTTAGTCACTATTAAAAGATAAGCAGAGTCTGTAAGTCAAAAATACTTCTTACAACAAATGTAAAAAGAAAGAAATGAATAGTGTAGATCAATAAACCCCTGAATATGACCCAGGAGACAAGAGTTCAAGTAGTAGCATGGGGTTTTATGTCACTGGTTGGGGAGAATGGGACGGCTCATCCTTGGAAGGAGAGTGGTGCACAACAGGTGTCCATCTACAGAAAGGGCAGCAAGGTAGTAGGTGTCCTGGGGGACGAGCTTACTGCTCAATAAGTTGTCACTTGGTGATAGCCTTCATTAGACAGTGCACAGGAGTATGCAGTCTCAGAGGGAAGGCATTAAGAATTCCCATGGTAATATGGGTAGCCTGATTCCTATGATAGTATCGGTAGTCTGTCTCAACTCACACACACGTGTACAGACACACACACACACACACACACACACACACACACACACACACACACACACACACACATGCACGCACTAAAAAAAGTCTTGCAATTGTTCTACCAGTGACATGACAAACTCCACAATATCTACCCAAATGAGATTCTATCCAGGCAGATCTTGGCTGGATCTTGGGGATGCCTCCTATTAGAGGAACAAGTGGAGGAAAGTCTGTTATGTGGATGCTTGATGGATGGCAAGGTAGAGGATGGAAATCATTAAAAAAAAAAGCAAACAAGCAAGCAAGAAAGAAATGAATAATACAATAAAACAAAGATCCCTGGTGAATATGACTTTGTACTACATAATAAGTATGTGGATAAGAAACTAGCTATAAGAGATGGCGAAACTAGAGAAATATCTACAATTTCTGCATATACAAGGACCATAAAGGAGGTTATTTGACCACTGGTGGACTAAGGAATCCTTGTGATTAGGTACATATGCAGATGGTTAAAACATTAGCAACAGTATGTCAAGTTCATAGGTTCATAGGTAGGTACTAGGCTATTGGCCCTAGGGCCCTATATAAGCCTAGATAAACGTTACCCTGGCTTTTGCCACCCAAGAAAATTATTTTCCTGTGCCTCTGTCAAGCAGAGCCACAGAAGTGATCCCCGGGATGAATTTCCTATCTCTCATCCAATCATCAAGATTTTTCTTGAAGAGTGCTAATGAGGAGCTTTGTTTGATATAGATAGGTAGTTTGTTCCAGAGTATGGGAAGTCTCTGGGACAGGAATCTATCCCTCCAGCATGTTCTGTTTATTGTGGTGACAAGGTTTAGGTCCCTAGAGCGAGTAGCTCGGAGGGATTGAGATTTCTTTAAGTGAAGCATGTCCAACAGCTCTGAGTTTGACATAGCTTTGTATGTTAGGCAGAGATCACCTCTGAGTAGGCGATAAGTGACAGAGTAAAGCTGGAGTTTTTTGAGACGGTCTGCGTAGGGCATCTGTTTGAGCCCAGTAATCCTCTTTGTGAGGTATTTCTGTGGCCTTTCCAGTTGTTGTAAATGTCTTGTGAGGTACATACCAAAAGGGATGTTGTACTCTATAATGGGTCTAATGAGTGATGAGTAGAGGGGAACAATGACCTCTTTTTTTCCTGGATGAGAAACCTTTTGTGATGAGATGCGTCACGTAGAAGAATTTCCTGACTACTGTGGCAATGTGATTATCAGAGAGACTACTGTCCACCTGTGTCACAAGGTCTTTTATCACACTTTTGCTGTTAAGTAGACTACCGCCTATGTGGTAGTTTATGGCTACAGAGTTTTTACCAAAAGGGATGACAATGCACTTTTTGGCATTGAGCTTGAGGCCATGGCTTTGACACCAGGCATCTGTCTGATAGAGGCCCTTTTGTAGGATGTCCGCATCGTTAGGAATTTTGATTATGGCTCCTAGTTTGCAGTCATCTGCAAACTTTGTTAGCCAAAGACCTTCTGTGTTAGCCTGTACTTCAGAGAAGTAGATACCAAACAGGAGAGGACCTAGGACTGAACCCTGTGGTACTCCACTTGTCACTGGCCTGAAGTTGGATTTAGAGTCTGCTACTTTCACAGTGTGGGTACTGTCAGTGAGCCAGTTGGCAACACATCTTGTGACATAGGGATTTATAACTAGTTTAGTGAGTTTATCTATAATTCCAGAGTGGGGGATGGTGTCAAAAACCTTGGTGAGATCTAGATAGGCTGTGTGAACCACCTTACCCTCATCAACGGCTTTGGTGACCACTTCAAAGAAGTCTATCAGATTTAGGAGACATGATCTGCCTTTTACAAACCCGAATTGGGTAGGGGCCAGAGTTTGGAGATTACCAATGTCATTGTTTATAAGTTCCATGATGATACGTTCCATAGCCTTGCAGACTAGGCTCGTCAGGCTAATGGGGCTGTAGTTCCCAGGGTCCATGGTGGCTCCCCCTTTGTAGAGTGGGATAACTGTTGCTGTGTGCCATTCAGTGGGCACAAAGCCTGAGGTGAGGCTATGATTGACCATGGTACTTAGGTGGGGTGCCAGTTCGTTCTGTAGTTCATGTGGAATGCAGCCTGGGATGTTGTCAGGTCCCATGGATGCTGTGTTCTTGGCTTTGGAGAGTATGTTTTTTTACCTATGCAACCATGATTACAGGAACTTTGCATTCTTCCAGTATAGAGATGGGCCCTTTAGGGGATGAGAGAGGGGTAAAGTTAGCACTGAACCTATCTGCCAGGATGTTGGCAATATCAGTTAGTTCTGTATATTTAGTGCCATTGTACTGTAACTCAGACCAGATCTGAGTGTTGCCATTGAGAGTCTTATCATAGCTATAGAATGCTTTGTGGTTGTCTTTAGAATCAGTGGCAATTTTGTTTTCATAACTAACTTTGGAGGATTTTATGAAGGATCTCAGCTTCTTACTGAGGCTGACCACAGAGTTCCTCCAATCATGGGATTTTACTCTTTTTTGCAACAGTTTCTTTCTTCTGTTGTAGAGTTTGTTTATGGCAGGGGACCACCAGATTGGCTTCCTTTTTTTAGAGGATAGCATCTTGGTTCTGTTAGGGATTGCACGATCCATGCACTCGTGTAAGTGCTTATAAAGTGCAATTGTATAGGATTCAGCAGTCGTACCTCTATTGTCCGTCAGCATGGGTGTAGTGAAGTTTGCCACTTTTGTCTTAAGAAGCATGAAGTTGGCTTTGGAGAAATTTTTTACTGTGGTTTCCCTAATGGGGGGTGGGAAAGGGATGTGGATGTCTAGGGTGATTAGCTTGTGGACGGATCTGACCAACGAGGAATTGACTTCTGGTGTGGAGCACCGGTTGCACATGTTGGTAATAACCAGGTCTAGGATATTGCTGCCCCTGGTGGGGGTGTGTATAAGTTGATCCATGGCATTGGAATTTATGAATTCCAGGAAACGTTGAGCACAAGAGTTGGTACACGAGTAATTTTCCCAGTTAATGGTAGGGTAGTTGAAATCGCCTATTATTAGGGTGTTAGGTTGTACCCTAATATTTTCCAGTGTATCAAGAAATGAGGAGTGTGAATCCTGGGGCATGGTGGGGGATCTGTAGCAAGCTACAATTTGGATTGCAGTCTTGCCCAGAGTTAGTTGCACTTGGATAATCACGGATGCATTATGCTGAGCAACTAGCCTGGAGGTGTGGATATCCTTAATGAATATGGACACGCCTCCGCCTTTAATGTTTCAGTCCAGGTTAGGTGGCCGAAAGGTGTGGTATGAATTATAGCCTGGTAATGCAGGAGTGCTCTCTTACCGCCTTGAATCAGGTCTCTGTCGCTGCACAGATGTCGATGTTCTCCATTTTAAGGAGTGCCTCAAGTAAGTGCATTTTGAGGTTTAGACTTCTAGTATTAAGTAGCATTATCCTCAGATTTTACTTGCTTGTACCTGTTGCAGTGGTGAATTTGTCATTTGAATCTTGCCTAAAAAAGGCACTATAGGGGTGGTAAGAGCCTTAACCAGTATCTGGAATCCCAAGGGCGACAGGTGCAGGGCATCTCTGGCAAAGCATTGTGGGCAACTGCAAAGCCAAGTATAAAAACAGGATACCAAGAGGGAGGGTGGGTGGAAAACAATAATCAGAACAATCAAACCCAACCAGATGCTTAACAATTGTAGAAAATTCTACTTAATACCTCACACACAGTGAATAAAATAAAAGTGCTATAAATAACTCAGAAATAAGCAAAAAAAAGGATACTTAATGTTATATATCACAGATTAGTTGGCTCAGAGCCCTTCCTCCGACTTCCTCTGATTAGCTCAGTGTGAAATGGCAGAAGCACTCACAAGTTAACTTCTTAAGTAACAAAGCTGAAAGCTGAAACAACTTTAAAAAAAGCTTGAAAGAACGAATGAGGTGCTTACTCCAAGGCATAGTCCAGGCAACCCCAGTCAGACAATGACCACAAACAATTCACTCTCACAAGTATGTATTAGTACTTATTTTGAAGAAATTGCTGCATAAGTACCAGAAATAAGAATAAAGCATTTTGGTGTGAGCACAGAAAGAAAGAGCGAACCAGGATGGGGGAATGATGAGGGGGATTCTGGGGGTTGGTGGGCTCAGGACCAAAACTTTCCAGTGGAACTACAGATCCTGCCCAAACTGCAAGCTCTGGATCATAGGTAACTACTAAGCTAGCTGCCATTTTGGGTCATTTTTAAGTCCATCCAATTTCCCTTTCAAAGGTGAGAATCAAACCCTGTACCTTGTGACTCTGAGATAAACACCTTAACCATTATACCATCACCCTCAAAAATTGGTTGAGGTGGGAATCCCATGTCAGAATTAGAATGTACAGTCCCCTTGGATGCTGACAATGAAAGTATCAGTGTCCACCACTGTATAACATGATGGGGTATACCACAGCCAATCTCATTCCTATGTTGGGAATAAAGTGGGATAGCAAACTATGGGCAAGCTAATTATCAGAAGGCCCAAGCAAAAAGATATTAAAAAAATAAAAATAAAGGCAAATAGAAGCTGACTTCCTGAAGTGAATGTCAAACAGGTCTGCTTACATGCAGGTAACAGATGAGAGCAGAGCTGGTGATTGGAGGAGTAGAAAACACTATCAGAGCCTGGCAACATTCAAAAACAACTTGAATAGCAACGAAAACCAAACAGATTTGCTGCAATCAATCAATCAATAAAAATTGTCACCGGTAGTGACTCCTTCCATCTAAGAGAAGAATAGTATATACTGCAATGCTAGGTAAATCCTTTGTCGAATGTAAATGATGAGTTAGACCCCCACCATATAGCTCAGTATGCAGAATAAAAACCATGTGCCCCATTATCTAATGCAGAAGATATGCCCACAACTATCATAATTTTGGCAGGTCCAAAGGCACAGCAGTGTGTAAAGATCTAGAGCAAAGCCATCTGACTTTCATTGATGGTCACCAACCATGTAAACTAAAGAAAATGTATTAAAACAGTTTCTGCCACTCACACACTGTCTCCTAATCTTTATAGAAAGAAGTGTTAGACTTCTGCCAAAAAGGAGTCCTAGTTTTTGTTACCTCTGTTCATTAATGGTTATGCAACACTTTCTTTGATAAGCTAAACCCTGTGGTGTCTCCTGTGAGAGAAAGCACAATGAAACATATTGCACTTTTACTGCAAGTGACATTATCAGTGTACTCTTGTCATATGAACCAAGATAATTTTCCAAGTCCCGGAAGTTATAGGAAAGAGGTGTGTTTGTGTATGGCAGGAGGATGGTTTGAATTTAAAAAATACTCTTATAACCATCAACTTGTGACCATAAAGGTACATGCTACCATTGACAGAGACAGAAAAGACAGAAGTGCATCTACTTTTCCAGAAAGTATTAGAAGTCTATTCAGAAAGGCACAGATTAGACACCCTAGGTTGCCAAGGTGCCTTATACATTATTTCAGTAATGGTCACCACCTATAGTCTTTTCAAGGCCATAATTGTGGTTTGGTCAGTCTGGAGGCAGACTCTGCTACTAAGCCCACTTGTATCAGCTTGACATTTTAAGAGGCAACATTTTTTTCTCATTTCAGTGATGCAGCTGTGAACTTCTAATATGCATTTGGTCTTGTTCTGAGCCCACTTAAACTTACTGTACTTTTACTTTTGAAAGAATAACCACACAGAGCAACTGTAAACTACATTTCTTCCACTAAAGCAATCTTTAAATGAAAACAAGACAAAGCAAACAACCCCCCCCCCATTGTTCTCAAACACTTAACATTCCACTATAGTTAGGATTCTGTTACACAAATAATACAATGCTACTAGGAAAGGATTTTTGGGCCATCCTGCATTCCCCATTGTTTTACACATGAGAGATTTTGTGCTCCTGTTTTGGAAGTACGTAAAGCCTTCCACAACTTATACATCAACAGACACAGCAAGTTGATTCTTTTCAAGCATCCTTTACAGTGAAGAAACAGATTCTATCCTCTCATCTGAGCTTTAATCCCCTTACCCCCCATTTTCTGTCTCTCACACACACACACACACATATATATATATATATATATATATATATATATATATATATATATATACACCCCTCCTTGTCCTGACTAGGAATGAGCTCATCTTTGCATTTTTAAAATACTTTATTACTATTGTCAGTAAAAACAAGCAACATATATAACTATTTGAACTAAAAAAGGTAAAATTACTAAATTATTGATAATACATAACATCTTATCAAAAACTTAACTAGAATATAAATGCAACATGTATCAAATCATTATCTGTACTCTCACATTGCCTCTCAGTTATACCTAGTAGGCTGTGCCTTTCTCTTGCATAGTTTTTTTCTCTTTCCCCTCTGCTTCATTCTGTCTGGCTTACCTCGTTGCCCCAGTCTCTACCTGACTCTTATGTCAGGCCCTGGACTACCAATGATCTAAGGCTGGGATAAGCATGGAAACTAAGGATGTTGTGCCATTCATTGCTTCCACTTGGGGATTTGTTTAATTTATGACCTAGCCCTTGATTCCACCCCCCCCCCCCACTGGCTTTAGTTGTTATATCCAACAGCTACTCCCTTCTATAACTGTGCCTCCTCACTGGGAATGCCTAAACAAATGCCTTCCCCATCTCCCCTCCTGGGATGGACCCAGCCCTCCCTGCCACCAGCTCAGATGTCCAAGGTGTTAATAGAGCCCATGTTGTCTGGGTTGCAGTTAGGGCTATATGCTTCTACTTCGTGCCAGTTGCCCTCCTGCCTAATTCTTGACAATGGAACATGGTGTCCATTGGTTTAGCTAATGAACATTCTACAAAACCACATCTACTACAAGTTTTTGACACACTGTTACATGGATCACTTTGCATACACAAACTAAAGGTAATGTAGGCTTGTGTTTAGTGATCACAATCTTGGCTTGGGCAACATAGGTCTCGGTAACAAAAACTCCCATGAATCTCTCTTTGGTGCTCAGCTCTATTTATCAATATTTGATTTTCAAGGGTTGCATTTGGCTCAGTTCATAAGATAGCCAATGCTACCTTCAATGACTATGATCTGGCTCATTCTGGTAAGGGCACTGCGGATGGGAGATATATGGTACACAACATGCCATTCAACTAGCACTGGGTCAAAAATATCAGCAAGCTTGGCCACCACACTACAGATTTTGTATTCTGATATGGAGTCCGACATTAGGTGGGACAATTCATGTATGCAGACTCAGATCTCCAAGCACTTGACAGGTAGATCATGACAGAGAAAAGTGCACAAGTACTATGCCTCATACCACACACAGCCTGTATGACAGACTTACCAGTTTAAATACAAGCACTATGATACAGGGCTATTTCTCTGCCTTCAAAGTACAGTAATCAGTCAAGTCTAAAAACATTACTGTACTCTTCCTTTTACACCCAAACCCCCATTGTAATTCTAATGATGTGAATGTGGAATTTTGTCACTACACTACCTGCCTTTTAGTGAATGTCACTTCCCCCAAAGGAAAACAAAATATTATCTGTATAAATGCATTGAGGATTAAGTTAAGATGTTACATGGCACTGCTCACAGTTAGGAGTTAAAACTGCTCAGGGTGCCTGTCTATTGCAGCTACCAGCCAGGCAGGTAAGCTGTGCTCAGAGTCCTGGTATGTCACAGCTGTTTATATGGTGCTAGCAAAACACATGCAGTGTTTGTCAAGGTACTGGATAGATACTACTGAATGTCACCAGCCAGATGAAGGAAACACTGTCTTCCGTCTTTTTGTATAACATCAGTCAGGCCCCAAAGAAGTGCACAGCAACTGAGACCTTCAGGGGTTTGATTGGTGATTCAAATACAAACCAAATATACTGTCATGTGTACTGCTAACATTAGCAAACAAACAATACTGCATGGTCTTGGATTACCAAATATCATTTATGGTATGAGGAATGCATGCTGACAGATGTGCTTATTAGTGTGCTAAGTAATCCTAGCATTATAACTATCCTGTGACTGATTCAAGTCACTAAATCAGTGCTCCTGGTTCAGCCCTAAATACAGGCACTTATAACAAGTAAACTTAATGAGTAAACAAACAATTGTATGCTACATAAATACACATGCACAACAACTGCTATTCCCTGATTCAACATGAGCCATCCTAGTTGTGGTAGTACACTTCTCAATGTGCAGGTTAGCAGCTGACCACCACACAGCACATACTGTGGTACACCAATATGGCTATATGAAACAGAAGCTGCAAGTCATAGGGCCAGAGTCCAAAAAAGATGCTGTCATTGTAAGTGATTTACTCTGGTGTAAGCCTACCTGATTCTGAAAGTTACTTCACTGTAAGGCCAATCTATAAAGGGGGGTCAGATTCCAAAAGCCATCTTTCAGTGTAAATGATTTTTACACAGGTGTAATACAACAGAGTATGTTACACTGAGCAAGTGTAGTGTGAGACCTAATCTTAACAAATGTTAAGCACCCCTGTTTCAGTTGTTAAACTCGGGTATCACACTAAGCAGCTAAACCTGCCAGTACTGAACATCAGCAATGAAATAAAAAATAGATTTGTTTCTGCCTGCTCTCTCTGTCAGTGATGTGTCTCTGACTTTTTCTAATCTTACGGAATCTTTTACACTTTCTGGCAACACTCACTAAGTGCTTTATGGCTTTAAAAGCTGACAAAATATTTGGCTTTTTTTCTGTACCTAGTAGTACATAGAGCAGATAAAACTCCATGCACTACAAAGACTGTGTCTAGAATCCTGTACTGCTGTCTTCAATTAATGAATACATTTCTGCTTCAGTTAGTGTAATATCCATAAAAAAGAAAATATGTCAGATTAGATCACAATACATTTTCAGTGGTGTTTTGTTTTTCAGCTCTACCCTCATGCACACAAGCATCCACATTAAAACATTTTGCTGGCTAAAAAAATCTAAATATCAATTTGGTTTGAACCATATAGATTTGCACCTTCTGCTACAATAGTGTCAATGGTGCAACAGGTAGCCTGTTTGCCTTTTGGTGCAGAAGGATGTCAGTTCTGTTCCCAGACCAGGTGGATGAATTGCAGAGGCAGAAGTGCAGTGTAAGGTGGTTGCTGCACTCCTGAGTTTGACATTCTTTTGATGAAAAGTTAAACAGAGGTCCCATCTGCTTGAGTTGGTGGTAGCTCAGATGGATGTAAAAGATCTCATAGTTCCTATTGAAAAGACAAGGGAAAGTTCCCCGATGCCCTGGCCAGATTTCCCCTAGTAGTATTAATGCCACCTTATCTAACACATACCATACTGTCGCAGTCTGATACTAGAGATTCCCCAGTCCAGTATCTTACATTGTCGACGAATGTCCTTTTATTATCAGTTTGTAATATGAACTTATGTGTTTACTTTTTCTGAAGAAGTTATGTTATTTAATGCATGTATAGTTTCTGGTGTATTTAACATTTAACTACTCTGGATCACTTTAACAGCAGACAGGAAGTATATAACTAGAGAATGAAAAACTCATGAACCACATACTTTACAAGACTGGACAGGAATCCTTGAAATCAATAAACCACAGAAAATTTTATGCCTGTTATGTGTGGAATGGTAATTGTCCCAGATGTTTTATAGCCTGTAAAACATGGTAGTAGTAATGGGTGAATCTTAAATGTTTTTTTCTTTATATAGCTCTATGAAATTGTTCTACTAAATAATTTAAGTGAAATGTTTTATACATTGTATATATTAGGCATGTTAGCAGTTTCTGACCTTGACCAAGAACTATAAGGCTAAGATGATGTTTCAGTTTTCTCTTCCCTCTGCTGTGTGACTGATAATATAGTAAATATAATTAAATTCTTATAAAACAAATGTAGAAATAGTTTTTAAATGTTGTTCTTGACATGACAGAAAGCAATGCTTTCAGATGCGTAACATTGTTTTTAAGCAGACCCTTTTCAGAACAGTGCTAAAAGATTGTGACTTAGCTAAATGCATTTTTGGTCGTTATTAGCCATAATATCTCTGAGAGAAACTCAGGGTGAGGCCATAGAGTCTTCTGACTACACAGCCATGGTATAACAAGATGCGGCAGAACTGCTCCAGTTGTTATTGATCAGCAGTATCCCAGCTCTGATTATGTGCTACAAATCATTTCTATAAAGGCAGCTATTCTGGGGGCTCCCGGCTAACACATAGCTGAAGTAAATTAATTAATTAAAAACCTCAGACTATGTGATATTAGTGCTGTAACTAACAGTACCACATTATTGCCATAAAGGCAGCTATACATGGGACTAACGCAAAGCTGAAATTATTTTTTTAATTAATTAATCAATTAGTTAATAATTCAGACCATTTGCTACAGATATAAGTGCCTGTAACTAACAGTATCAAATAATTTTTGTTAAGGCATCTATACTGGGAACTAACCTAAAACTGAAATGATTTAATTAATTAATTAATTAATTAATTAATTAATTAATTAATTAATTAATTCATTCATTCATTCAACAACTCAGACTCTGTGATACAGTTATAAGTGCCCATAACTAATGGTATCAAATAATTTCCATAAAAGCAGCTATACTGGTGACTAATGCAAGCTTTGCATTAATTATTTAAGAACTCAGTCTGTGTGATACCAATATAAGGGCCTGTAAAGGCAGTTTATACTGGAGCCTTCTACAAAGCTGAAATAATTTTTATTTCTTTATTTCTTTATTTGTTTGTTATCCATGTAGGTGATCTGCCCTGAAGGGCCCTTTTCAGCCACAATTCAGACTTAAAATGAACAACACAAGTTCACTGTTTAAGCAGATTAAAAAAATAGACTACAAAGTAAACAAATTTTCATACAATGTCAGTGCAGAAATAATAATGTTATATACATTATACAGAATGAGCGCAGAAGGTCTCAAAAGCATAAATGATATAAAGTGTAAAAATACCAAATACAAATATAATGCTGAAGTAGACATAAAAATGAAAGAGATTAATTTAGGAGAAACGAAACATTCTTTCAAAATCAGCTCTGTCTAAACATGTGAGGAATCATTGATTCTATTCACATTAACATAGAATTTCCTTTTGGAAGCTCACATCAGACTGTGCCTCCCTCATGCTCTTATGTGTAATATTTACAACAACCTAACGAGTATTTTGAGTATATAAATATATATATATATATATATATATATATATATGTATATATACACACACACACACACACACACACACACACACACACACACACACACACACACACACACACACACAGGTTCATAGGTGTGTACTAGGCTAATGGCCCTGGAGCCTTTACAAGCCTAGCTCATAGAAGTGTCCTGGCATCACAGTGCCTCTATCAAGTAGAGCCACTGGAATGATCCCTGGGGTGAACTTTCTATTACCCATCCACTCATCAAGATTTCTCTTGAAGAGGGTCAGCGAGGTGCTCTGCTTGACATGTATGGGAAGTCTACTCCAGAGTATGGGCAGTCTCTGGGTGAGGAACCTGTCTCTCCAGCATGTTCTGTTGATTGTGGTAATGAGGTCGAGGTCTCTGGAGTGTGTGGTGTGGAAGGAATTGGATTTCTTTAGATGTAGCATTTCTAACAGAGCTGGGTCAGACATGGCTTTGCAAGTCAAGCAGAGGTCACCTCTAAGCAGGTGATATGCGACAGAGAATAGCTGGAGCCTTTTCAGTCTGTCCATGTAGACATTGATTTAATGCCTGTGATCCACTTCATGAGGTACTTCTCTGGCCTCTCCAGCTGTTGCAGGTGTCTAGTGAGGTACATACCAAATGGGGCATTATACTCGATGATTGGTCTAATGAGGGAAGAGTAGAGAGAGACAATGACCTCTTTGTTTCTGGATGCAAAACCCTTGGTAATGAGATCTGCCACATAGAATGACTTTCTGACTACAGTGGCAATGTGGTGGTTGAAGGAGAGGTTGCTGTCAACCTGTGTCCCCAGATGTCTTATAACGCCTTCAGTGTTCAGTGGGCTCCCATCGATGTGGTGATTAGTGGGAACTGAGTTTTTACCAAAGGGAATGGCAACGCATGTTTTGGCGTTAAACTTAAGGCCATAGTTTCAACACCAGTCATTGGTCTCAGTGAAGATTTTCTGTAGGATGTCTGCATCACTTGGGGAGTTAATAATGGCTCCTAGCTTGCAGTCATCTGTGAACTTGGTCAGCCAGAGTCCCTTTGTGTTGACCTCGACTTCTGAGAAGTAGATGCCGAAAAGGAGAGGACCCAGGACCGATCCCTATAGGACTCCACTCATGATTGGTCAGCAGTCTGACTTGGAGTCTGCTATTTTCACACTGTGTGTTCTGTAAGCTAATTTGCAACCCACCTAGTGATATAGGGGTTGATGCCTAGTTTGGTGAGTTTATCAATAATTCCTGAGTAAAGAATGGTATCAAAGGCCTTGGCCAGATCAAAGTAGGCTGTATGCACTGCCTTACCTTCAGCCACAGCTCTGGTTGAGCAGGCATGATCTCCCTTTCACAAAGCCAAATTGTGTGGGTTCTAGAGTTTGGGGACTTCCTATATCTTTGTTAATCAGGTCCATGATGATGTGCTCCATAGCTTTACATATCAGACTCATTAGGCTAATGGGGTGATAATTCCCAGGGTCTGTAGTCACTCCCCCCTTTATGGAGAGGTATGACTGTAGCAGTGCACCATTCGGTAGAGACAAAGCCTGAGGTGAGGCTGTGACTGAACAGGCCTCACAGATGTGATGCCAGTTTGCTTTGTAGTTCATGTAGAACACAGCCAGGGATATTATCAGGTCCCATGGAAGCTGTATTCTTGGTCTTGGACAATGCAGCTTTAACCTGTGCTGCAGTGATGCTGGGTGCCTGTCATTCTTCCGGTATTGTGATTGGTCCTTGGGAGGTGAGAGGGGTTAAGTTGGCCAGTATATTGGCAAAATCTGTTGGCTGAGTATTTGAGGTATCATTGTGCAGTATCTCAGAGAAAATATGGGTATTTCCGTGGAGGTCCTTGATATAGCTATAGAAGGCTTTCTGATTGTTTTTAGTGTCTGCTACAATTCTGCCTTCATAGCTGGCTTTAGAGGATTTGATGAGGGATCTCAACTTTTTGTTGAGGCTAATAAGGGAGTTTTTCCAGTCTTGGGACTTTACCTTTTTCTGCAACAGTTTCTTCCTTCTGTAGTAGAGTTTATTAATGGCAGAGGACCACCAGATTAGCTTCCTTTTTTTGGAGGAGAGCGTCTTGGTTCTGTTGTGTATGGCTAGTTCCATGTATTTGTGTACATGTTCATACAGTGCATTGGTGTATGATTCAGCAATCATGCAGCTATTTTCCATTGGCATGGGTGCCGTGAAGTTAGCCACCTCTGTTTTTATGAGTCCAAAGTCAGCTTTGGAGAAGTTTTTCAAGGTGGTTACCTTTGCGGGGGGTGTGGGTGAGATGTGGATTTCCATGGTGATTAGTTTATGGTTGGATCTGACCAGGGAGGGATTGACTATTGGTGTAGAGCAATGGTTGCCCATGCAATGTAATAACCAGATCAAGGACATTGCTTCCTCTAGTGGGGGTCAGAATGAGCTGGTCCAGGGCATTGGAATTGATGAATTCCAGGAAGTGTTGGGCCAGTGTATTGGTGCTTGAGTAGTTTTCCCAGTTGATGGAGGGGTAGTTGAAGTCTCCTAGTAAGAGAGTGTTGGGTTGGACCTTGATAGAGTCCAGGGTGCTTAGGAACATGAAGTGAGAGTCTAGGGACATGGCTGGGGACCTATAGCAGACTATGACGTGGATCGCCATCTTACCCAATGTTAGTTGTACCTGAAGTATCTCAGATGTGTTATGCTGGGCTACTAGTCTGGAGGTGTGCATATCCTTTATGAATATGGAGACCCTACCACCTTTGGAGCTTTGGTACATGTTTTGAGGCCAAAAGGTGTGGAATGAGTTATAGCCTGGTAGAGCAGGGGTGCTTTCTGCCGCTTTAAACCTGGTCTCCATTACAGCACAAATGTCGATGTTCTCCATTTTGGTGAGTGCTTTGAGTGAGTGCATCTTGAGATTTAGACATATAGCGTTGAGCAGAATGACCTTTAGATTGCATTTACTTATAGCAAAAGTCTTAGCCAGTACCTGAAAACCCAGGGTTGACAGATGCAGCCCATCTCTGGCAAAGCATTGAGGTCTGTCAATCATGTCATCCCAAGCAGGCAGATACTGGATCCCCTTAGAATGATACCAGAAACTTAGCCAATTGTTGAAGTCAATCATTTTTTGTTTGTACTGCGGTATCATTCTGGGTGATGATAGGATACTGCTCAGAGATAGTGTCATACCTGCCTGGGCCACATAATCTGAGAGTTCCACCATGTCTCTTTTCATGTAGTCCAGGGAGGTGCATCTCAGTTCATTTACACCCACATGGACAATGACAGAGTCATACTTGTACTTGTTATGGAGTGACCTGAGTGCATGTGTCATGTGTCGGATTCTGGCACCTGAAAAACAGCTGACTGTTATCTTCTCATTATTCAACCTAGTGAGTGGGACATCTGTGTGCCTCACTATTGAATCACCAATGATTAGTGTATTGGACAAGGTGTTTAGCCGTAGGTCTACTTCAAATGAATGAAAGACCACTTCACTGAAAATGACATCGCTAAGGTGCGGTCTCTGAAACTTTAGTTGAACGAATGACCATGTTGCTGAAACATTTCCAATGATAAGTATCCAATTGGCTAACATGGGGAAATTTGCACTTTTCCCCACTGTAGTGAGATCCCAGAGTTGGTATTTTTAGTTAGGAGGTATGGAGGGTGCAGCCTCCCACATTGAGAGGTGTGGGGGTGCGTAGCCCCCCACCTGCGTGGGTTGGAGATAGTGTGGTGTTCTTTTTTATTAAATGTTTGTCAGCTAGATAATTACCATGGGAAACGTTTCAGCAACATGGTTGTTATCTCTACTCAGGTTTCAATCTCATCTCTGAGATGTCATCTTTGGGTAAGTGGTCTTTCATTCATTTGAAGTAGACCTATATATATATATATATATATATATATATATATATATATATATATATATATATATATATATATATATATATATATATATATATATTATATAAAATATATATATATATGTATACACACAGACTCATGCACATGTACACACACACACACACACACACACACACACACACACACACACATACACATATTATATATAAATGTATGTATGCATGTATATATATATATATATATATATATATATATATATATATATATATATATATATATATAGAGAGAGAGAGAGAGCTATATTGTGCAACATGTTGTTTGTGGCACCTGTAGATGAAGTGAGATTAACTGAGTTTCATTTCAACTAACCTTGTATGCAAAATTATTTTTATTTTTATTTATTAACCTTTGTTGAGTGCATTAGTCCCATTAGACTATTAACCCATTTTCAGTGGAGACACAAGGTGGTATTTATACTACTAGGGTAAATTTCACAAGGCCCAAAAAGGGAACATTTTTGTGAGTGGGACTCATTATGGAGGAGCACTTCCTGTTTCCGTTCCAGGTACAGAGATGGCCTGTAGAAATAGGGAGGCAGACGGAGAGAGAGAGAGAGAGAGAGAGAGAGATAGAAGGAGATGATGGAGTAGTGAAAGAAATGAAGGAGAAAGCAGATATCATGACAAGAACATATATGCAGGATTCTTAGGAAATATTTCAAAGAAACCTGTTTGATGGAGATGAGTCAGTAAATGATGGATGTATAATTACAACCCTCCAGTTAGGAGGGTTGTAGGATAATTTACTTAAAGAAATGGTGGTGCAGAGTGAGCCAGAAAATGAAAGAGATGTTTTCTGGGGAGAAATTATCGAGAAAATACAAAACGAGGATGTAGAGACAATCCTGAGGAATAATGGTGAAATGCAAAAGAAAACCTATACAGAGAAAGTAAAAGAAGGTAAAAGCGGAGTAGCAGAAAAAAGGCAGATGAAAATGAAAAACAAAAGTATCTGGTAAGGATTCAAAGTAAAGAAAATAAAGAAATGGACAGGTATGAAGTTTGGGACAATTTAATAGCTCATTTGGGTATAAAAGCACAAGAGGTAAAATCATGTATTCTTATTAACAAAGAGACATTTTGTGACATTATTTTTGAAATAGTTTTTGAATGGAAAATTTTATTGGAGAATATGAAAAAAAGAGACTGTTACCCAAGGGATCTTTATGCGTTTATAGCATTTAACAGGGGAAACAAAAATGATTCATGTAAAATTTCAGACAGAGGTAGAGAGAGAGAGAGAGAGAGAGAGAGAGACATTGAAAGCACATTTGAAAGCTTCATTTAAAGAAGTATTGGACATTGCAAAAGTTTATGACAAAATGAGTTTATGGACTGGAGGCTGGGACTGTAATATTGTGTTAAAAATAGAAGAGAGAAAATTATACATCTACCAATCATGATAAATTTGTTGGTGAATAGAGGTGTTGTAAAATACTGGGGACAGCCCAAATCATATTTTTTGTGGAAAAGCAAGACATTTGGTAAGTAACTGTGACAAAAGAAAATGTTATATTTATGGGGAAATAGGACATCATGCAAAAATATGAACTGAAATGTTATAAATGTAACAAAATTGGAGAGTCATAAATGAATTGTAAAAATGAAAATTAAAGTAAGGAAAAAGAAAGAAAAGAAAATGAACAAAGAGAAGACATTTCAGAAGTAGTAGAAATAGAAGGGAAAACTAGATGCAAAAAATAATAAAGAGGACATAGAAGAAAGTTCTGAAATAAGAGATGAAGAAGACATAATCTAGGAGGTAGTAAAAGGGATAAAAAATAAAATCTATTGGTAAAAGGTTAAAAGACAGAAATAGAAAAATTAAAGGGATAAGTACAAAAGAAAAAAAACAAAGGGCATGGATGAAAAAGAATACAAGTAGCTAAAGACTGGGGCATAGTATAATGATTAAAGTGTTTGACTCACAGACACAAGGTACAGTGCTTGACTATCTCCTTTGGGAAGGACATTGGTTAGGCTTGGAATGGTCCTGTTATGAAAACTGGCCTAGTAGCTATCTATTCTGCTATGCCTGTAATCAGCCTGTATGTTCTGTAACTGATATCATTGTACTATCTACTTTTTCTTTCTGTATTCACTGTTACTTAATGCTATCTACCTAAAAAATTTGTAAATTGTTATGTGTTTGGAGCTTTTCTCCCCGGGACTCCGCTGAAAATGGATATGTATCCAGTTGGACCATCCCGGTCAACAAATGTAAAATAAATAAATAAATAAATAAATAAATAAATAAATAAATGAACTTATGAAACCATGAATCTAAGGAAAAAAAGAAAATGAAAATTTTAGAGTGCTTTCTGTAAATGTGAATAGTATAAAGAATATAGTAAGAAAAAGAAGAACTTTAGAGTGGTGTAATACATGTGATGTAGATGTATTTATATTAGAAGATACAAAACTTTTAACAAATGAAGAAAGATTACAAACAGGGAAACTATGGGGAGGAAAGATAATCTGGAATTTGGGAAAGGAGAGCTGTTCTGGAATAGCTGTAATCTGTGGAAAAATACTAACGATACCAGATGTAACTTTAGCAAACAAAAATTTGAAGTTTAACTATTGTAGATTTAAAATAGAAAGGACAAGTATATAGAATTATAACATTATATGCTTATACTAATTGTAATGAAAGAGAAAGCTTATTTCATCAGATTTTAGACTATATAGTGATACATATGAATATTATAATAACAGGAGACTTCAACTGTGATTTAAGAGGCAAGTGTAAAAATAAAAGGAAATTATATAAGAAAAATGTTAGAAGGTCTAAGATGTGGTTAGTTAAAACTTTGGGATAAAAATTGATGGACTTACAAAAGGGGTATGTATGGAAATGAAATCAGATTAGTCTACAGTATGAGATATTTTAGTTATAGGAGAAGAGGAGGTAATTGAAACAAGATTTTCTAATCATCTTGTAATATGGCTAGAGATAAAGGAAAACAAAGAATATATAAAAATAGGCAAAGGATAAAAAGGATAACTGAGAAAGCATGGAATGAAGAAGGAAAGAGATTAGTAAACAGTTATGGAAAGATCATATTATGATGAGAACATTTTATAAAAATTAGTCTGAATGCTGGATGATATTTAAGGAAAATATACAAAATGTTTTTACAGTGGCAATATGATGTGAGAAAAGTAGAGAAAGAAAAACATAAAAGAATATATAATGATGCATTGGAAAATTTAGAACATGATAGAAAGTACAAGATTTTTTACATAAGCAAAGACCTTTTTTACAAGGAAAAAGAAGTATCAAGTTACTTAGCCGATTAGTAAAGGAAGATGGTAGTGTAATGAGAGAAATAAAAATGTAAAAGGAGAAATAGAAATAACTCAGGAAAAATTATGAATACTGTAGTACAGTATGTTCAAGAAATGTTTAAAGAAAAAAGGTAGTGAAAAAACATGAAAATAAAAAAGTTAACAGAAACAGATAATAAAGAGTTGGAAAATGAGATTTCTTTAAATGAGATAGATAAAGTATTGGGAAAAGTAAGTAAATATCGATTTGGCTGCAGGGCCAGATGGAATAGGGTATGAAAATATAAAAATTTAAGGGATTGGCAAAACAATATTTTTTAAAGATTTTGAATAAATGTTTAAATGAAGGCTTTATGTATAAAGTATTATATAGTGGACTACTTATTTTCATATGGAAGAAGAAAGATAGAAGGCAATTAAAAATGGAAACTAATAGTACTGAAGAATAATAATACGATCTTTATGAAAATAGTACAAAAGAGATTTGAAGCAAAAATGGAAAATATTATGGAAGACAGCGTATATGGCATAAAGGGGAAGGGTTATTACGAATTATTAATGATAGAGAAATTGGTGATGATATTATGAATAGAAAACAAGACACAAAAAATATGATAGCAGACTTTAATAAAGCATGTGACACAATTGGGCATTAAATCTTATGGGCAATTATGAAAGAATATAATATAAGTGAGAAAGTTAAGAAATTATGTATGTCAGCATAGAGTACTAACAAAGTAAAAACACTTGTAAATGGCTTTTTAAGCCAAGAGGTAATTGTGTAACACAAGGATGTCCAATGAGTTATTTAGTCTTTGCATTACTTATGAATGTGATATGTGAAATAAATTAGAAAATGAAAGAGCTGGGGTAGATAACACCTGCAGCATTCAAGAAAAAAAAAACACCTGAAGGAAATCTGTTAACATATGCAGCTGACATTTTAGTAATTACAAAAATACAAAATTTGGATAGAAGAGGTAATAATTTGCAAAAATAAATGTCTAGAGATTACAGGGATGGCTTTATATAAAGAGAAAAGTAAAGGTTTAGGTGATGTAGTAAAGATCTGTTTTTTATATTGTACAATGAAATACATTTCTGTGAAAGGAATAAAATTGGGGGATAAAGTTGTAAGTAGAATCTAATGGAAAAAATAGAACAAATAAAACAAACATGTCTTTTCTGGGGATCATATAAATTATCATTCATAAAAAGGCTTATTTTATAAATGCAGTACTAATAGGGAAATTCCATACTTAATACGTGCATTTGTATTGTCAACAGTATTTGAAAAGGAATTATTGCAGATAATGTTTTCATTTATGTGGGGTTCAAGATTACACCCAGTAAAAAGAGGAGTTTTGTATGTAAATAAAGAAGGAGGAGGTTCAGGGTTAATTAACACAGTGGTATACACTGCTTCTTTAAATTTGTACAAAGCTTTAAAGTGGCTACATGAAAAAGATGAGAGATTAGTAGTAAAACTGTATAAATATAAGTATGATAACTTTTGGGGTATGGTAAAAAAGTAAGAGAGAGAAAAAGAGTATATGAATGAAGAAATATGTTACAAAAAATATATTTTTGTGGAAAATAAAAAGTGATGATATAGAAAAAGAAAAGTATGGTATAAGAATATAATGATAAAACATTAAAACCCATTGGAAAATCTAACAGATGAAAAAAAAATAAGCTATAAAAATTAGAAGGTGCAATCAGAAAGTAGAATGTCAAATTTTTTTGTAGATACTGGTAATAGATAAATTGCCAGTAAAAGGAAATAAGCCATATAAAAAGAAAAGTGATACAATATGCTTACATTTTCAAGAAGAAGAAACTATGGAACATCAGTTTTTGAAATGTAGAACAGTAAAAAGTTATGGGGAAAACTATGTAAAGAAGATTTTTTGAAGATATAAAAGAAGTGGATAAAATAAACATGGATATGATTAAATATGGATGTTATAGGAATAGAAGTAAAGAATATGTTAAATGAATAGATAAGAACTTACTTTATATGGGTTATATGGAATGAAAAAGTAAATGACATTGTGTTTAATGGTAAAAGGATTTTTGCAACAATATTAAGTAAAATTAGATAGTTGTTATGGAAAAAGGAGTATGGGTCTAATAGGGATGACAATTTATCATAATTGTTCAGAAATTATGAATATGTGTAAACAAATTTGTATATTTGTACACATGTAAATACATGTAAATATTTTGCAAATAAGCATTATTTTGTATATAAAAGACCTCTACTTTTTTGATAGTTGCTGTGGGATCTTTTACATCCAACTGAGATACCACCAACTCAAGCAGATGGGGTCTTTGTTTAAAGTCTCATCTGAAGGATGGCACACTCTGGAATGTAGCAACCTCCTTATGCACATGTATATATAAATATATGTTAGATCATCAATGAACACATTAGTATTTATCTAATCATCAATTCAGCATCTTATTAAATAAGTGCAGGCTTTAACTGGGTCTTGTGTATTGTAGGAGGCAGATCCAACTTTGCAGTTTCAGTGCTTTGTTGCATAAATTTCAGAACTTTGATGAAATGAGAATCAATGAGTAGCATTTGATGCACCAGAATATGATTGTACACTAAAGAACTCAGGTAATCCATATATAAAAAATGCTGATGTGAAGAATGTTGACCCAGGAGCTCCAGCCAGTTGAGTTGCTTGAGTATACAATGGTACATTCTAGCAGGTATGTTTGTAGCATATCTGGAAATCTTGTTATAATAGGATTCAAGTTTTGCTAGTTTAGATTTTTTTTCAGATTTGTAAGTATGAGGGCTGTGCACAGTAGGGTGGAGATTAAGTGAGTTTGGGCAATGGCAGCCTAAGTATTTTTAGTGAAGTAGTGTTGTTTCCTATACAATGTTCCACTTTTTTGTATACTTTCTTTACAATTTGGGAAATGTGAATATCAAATTTTAGTCTGCAATCAAGTTTGACTCCTAAAAGGTTGGTGTGAAGTGACGGGGATATGATGGTCTTATTTAGTGATATGGCATTGAACGTATTAGTGGGTGAGGCTGATTTAGTAGGTTGGAAGATCATAAGTTTTTTTTGGGGGGGGTTTAATATTAGAAAGATTCTTGTGTTGGATTATGAAGATCTTGAAATGAGGGAGCAGTGCATATCACTGTTGAGTGATCTGCACATTGGATGAGAGAGGCTTGAGGGGTTGACATGTGAAGGTTATTTGTAAATATTGAGAAACATAGTGGGCCTAAGATAGAGCCTTGAGGTATCCCTAGGGTCACTGGCAGTAGTGGTGATAAATTATGTTGCCAAGAAACTTCTTGCTGGCATTCAGTTAGGTAATGTTTGAACCAGTCAAGGGTAGAATTACAAAAGTTTAGTTCAGAGAAAATGTTTAGAAGTTTATTATGAGAAACCATATTAAAGTGTTTTGAAAGGTCAAAGAAGATAGAGGATAAGTAGATATTGTTGTTCCTGTGATAGTTGACAGTATTAGTAAATTACATTAGGGCAGTTGATGTGCTGTGAAATGGCCAAATCTGTGCTGAGTGTTTGTTAGTAGCTTGTTAGTATTCAGATAATCAGTAACTTGCACGTGAATGACCCTTTATAGTGTTTTAGACAGTGGTCATAGTATTGTGATTGGGTGGTAGCTAGAGAAATCTGTTGAGGAACCACCTTTATGTAGAGATATAACAAAAGTGGTTTTCCAAGTAGGAAGGACTTGTTCTGCTATGGATCTATTGATCAGAATTGATATAGGATAAGCTATTCCATCTGCTGTCAGTTTTAGGAACTTTGCAGGTAAGTTGTCTGCAGCTAATGCAGTAGATTTTAGCTTTTTCAGCAGTTTTTTGATTGTGTTAGTGGCTATAGGTTGCAGGGAGAAGGTTGAGTTAATATTCGAAGAGGCAATGGTAAGTTTGATAGATGAGGGGGGTTGATTGTTGGACAGTGCTAGTATGGTTTCAGTAAAGTATGTATTAAATTGAGTAGCCATATTGTCTGAGTTATTAGTAGTGGTGGTGGTGGTGGTGGGGCTACTGATTTTTGCCTGGTAGAAGTATATTGTTTATAGCAGACCATAATTTTTGTGGATTATTATGGTGCTTTGATTGGATTTCAGAATAGTAACTTATTTTGCCTTGTTTAATTTGCCTTTTTGCTTTATTTATAAGTTTTCACTAGGTTTGTAAAGTGGGTTGGGACCTTGTTTAATTCCAAGTTGCCCAGGCCTTGTCTCTAGACTTAAGTAGTGATAGTATTTCTTTTGTTAAACATGGGTCATAGTTACATTTAACATGTATATATCTGCTGGGGGCATGAGAGTTTAGTATGGATAGGATGGTGGAGTTGAAGTAGTTAATAGCTTCCTGTAAGGGTGGCAGTTTCAGTTGTGTCCAATTACAATGTTTGAGTATAACTATGAGGTTGTTGGGGTTCAGGTGTTTTTTGTTTCTTATTTGTTTAAATGTGGTTTGTTTTGATGGGTTAGTTCATTTCCTGATTAGATAGGTAGGGAAGTGATCACTGAGACTGTCTAGTAGCCAAAGGAAGTATAAAGGTCTGGCCTATTTGTTAATATCCAGTATAGTGTGGAGTGTTTATTGGATGGCTTATTAAACCTAGTGGGTGACTGGATGAGTTGAGTGAAGCTGTTTAGGTTGATGCAATATTTTGGGTTTGGGGAGTTGCAGTCTAACCAGTCTACATTGAAATCACCCATAATGATTGTTTCTTGAGGTAATGTTTTACTACTCCAGTGTAAAACATTTTCTAGTGTTTGGATATTATTGCCTGGTGGCATATAGATACCTATTATGTATATATCTTTCTTGGAGTTAATGTTTAGTTTGGCAAATACTACTTCAGCATTTTTAAGGTTCAGAGCTTTTTCGTCTAATGTTTCTATAGAGAGGTGGCTTTTGAAGAGTAGGGCAATATACATATGATGCTATATCCTGGTGGTAGTATTTTGTTGCTGGGGTGGGGGTAGTAGGTTTTAGCCAGGTTTTGGTGAGAAGTGCAATATCAGGGGAGTAAAGGGAGAGGTTGCAACTCATTGGTTTTATTCTTATAGTAATGTTTAATATCAGAATATCAGATTTGTCTTTAGGACGGATGATTATTTCTTGATTATTTCTCATTTGTTCATCATTTTGTGAGGTTGAGTTGTAGGGTTCACAGGTTGGGCCTGGTTTGGGTGTATGCCCTCACTAAGAGTTAGTTTTGATGCTATGTTGACTTAAGTTTTCAAGAATTTGACTATTTGTTTCTCATATTTCTGGGAGGTGCTAGGTATGTTTGGATGAGGAAGGAGGGAAAGTCGTGTATGGTATAGAGTAGACCTATTGAAGATGGAGCTACAGATGGGGATGTTTTCTAGTTTGGGTCTTGGAGGTGGAGTGGGAAGGTTCATTTAAGTTTAAGATGGAATGGTAAGAAGTGTTACATGCTGCTAATATTAAAACAATCAGAGTGGTAGACAGTAAGTAGAAATGATTCATGCAATTTATAGAGGGTTGGAAGTTTTTGGCTTTATTCATTGTTGGAGGTCTTTTAATGATAGGCATTTTAGCTAAATTAGTTTAGGTAAGGGTGTGTTGAATGTAGTGATAAGAGGGGTGGAAGGGGTTTAGGAGACAAGATTGGAAGTGGAGTGTCTTGATTGGGTGTTTTGTCAAGAAGGCATGGCTAGAGATGTATAAGTGTAAGGAAAGTAAGGTTGGGTGGGAATGGGGATAGGGTAGGGAGCAGAGTGAGCCTGAGTGTAGCAAGGGTGAATGGAGTGGGGCAGACCCTTGAAAGGAGTATTCCACAGAAAACAATCAGGAAGAATTAGTTTGTTAGAGGCAGGTGTTACTGTGTATTTTGCATGCACTCGTGAAGTTTCTAAACCTCACTCTAGAGAGGCCTGGTATACATGGGAAAAGATGGACAGGAGGATCTACTTATCTTGTTCTCACTTCACATAGTGTCCTACTTTTAGGATATTTAAGCAAGGGACTATGTGGTGTCTTTGTTTGATTAACTTAGGAACCAGGTCAGGCACACTTATTTAAAAAAATATAAATCATTTGCTGCCTAAAGATTTAATTTCTACAGCCCTAAAACATGATGGATGAAACATATAAGGGTGAATGTGAGCTATTGGGGATTGTGTGGTATTTTAGCTGTCACCTCTGGATATATGCACCCTCAAAGTAGTTTAAGACACAGCAGTACTGAGTAAAGGACTACTTTAAAATATAAACACCCACATTAATTGAAATAAAATATCTTGTTTAAGTTTCTTTTACGAACTCCTGATGTTTGTATAATGCTGATTGGTAGTGTCCGCTCTTTCAGTGAAGGGGGAGCGCCCACAGTAGATTTGATGCACTGAAAAACTAAAGAAGAAAGAGTATAATGTTTACTATATACTTATAAAAGGAGTACACACAATAATAGAAGGGGGAGAGTAGCGATTGACTGATATATACTACATAGGTAGAGACTGGCATAACAGAAATAAGAAAAAACAAACATACTTGTTAATCACTTAAGTCTAGAGGAAATAGTATGGTTGGTTAGTGAAAGTGGTTTCCCTACTTTTCAATATGTGTGACTACACATTGTCCAGCTAAACCATGTAGAAGTGAAAAAATGTAATGTAATATAATATATAACCCCTACAGTAATTGAAAAAAATATTCAACCTTTGATATGCCAAAAATAATGTAGATATACAATTCTGGTACAAGCAGTGTAACAGTTACAAATGCATATACACTGACAACATCACAGACTATCTAGAGCACAGTAACTAGCATGTATTCTACCTCAAACAAGAGATCTACAACACTTCTGTAGTACATAAGTCAACTGTTCTGCCTTCATCATAAGATCAATACTGAGCTGACTAAGGTGGATTAAGCAGTAATTCGATATATAGCTCATAAGCAATGTACGGCATTAATATCAGTTATTTGCAATATAAGCATACACAGCATATTTAATGCTGAGGTCATAGTAAAAGGCTTAACAATTCTCTATTAGAAGTAAGACAATTATAAAATGCAGAGCATATAAAGCAGCAGTTACGCTAGCCATATACAGTATTATGGGATACTGGAAAGTAGGCAAAAACTTACAATCAGGTGTACATACTCCAGAGTGAGCAGCTGATGTGGATGGCAAATATGGGGGACAACCAAGAACATGTTTTTTTTTGTTTGAGAGAAGGAGGTTTAGTGAACAATTGTGATAAAAATAAGTATTATATATGTGGAAAAAACAGGGCATGATGCAAAGAAATGTGAGCCTGAATGTTACAAATGCAAAAAAGGGGACCATTTATGAATTGATTGTAAAGAAAATGTAATTATACAAACAGTGAAAAAAGAGAGAGAATAAAGAGTAAGATTTAAAAGAATTGGAGATAGGCATAGAAGAAAATGTAGAAAAAGAGTATAATAATAATAAAAGATAAAGAAGAGGATAAGGAAATATGAATAGATTTTGAAGTTAGCGATGAAGCTGGAAAGTGGTAAAAGTTAAAAAGAATTATACTGGGAGAAGAGTAAAATACAGAAAAAAAATGACATCCAAAGGCATAAAGTTAAAGAAAAGAAGAAAGGAAATGGATAATAAGTAACTTATTTGAAAAAAAAAATAGTATAAGAAAAAATGATTTCCTTTAAATTATGAAAAATGTAATAATTTAGGAATTCTTTCAGTAAATGCAAACAGTATGAAAAATATAACAATAAGGATAGGGATTTTAGAATGGTGTAATACATGAGTTGTAGATGTAATTGTTTTGGAAGACATAAGATTTCTAGCAAATGAAAAAGATTACCAACAGAAAAAAATGTGGTACAGGGAGATAATATAGAAATGGGCATTGTTCAGGGAAAGTAGTACCATGTATGACAGTAGTGAAGATATTAGATGTGCCATTAGTTAGAATGGGAAGACTAGCTATTGCAAATTTAAGATGGCTAGAAGAGGTGTATAGAATTATAGCTATATGTATGCTTATGTTATTTGTAAAAAAGGGTAAATTTGTTTCAACAGATGATAGATTATGTAGTAGTAAATATGGATTTTATAACATGAGAGTTTAATTGTGATTTAAGGGGTAAAAAATGGAAAATATGCAAGAAAAATGAGAGAATTTATAAAATGTGACAAACTAGTAATACAGAATACAAAACTGTGGACATTTAGAAAAGGTATGCTAAAATCAGAGATTGACTGTTTTATAATATCCAGTGGAGTAAGTATAACAGAGGAAGAAGCTGTAGTAACACAATTTACAGATCATTTGGCAATATGGATGGAATAAATGAAAATAAAGAATATATTAGAATAGGGAAGGGTATAAAAAAGAATAAATATAAAAAAATGGAATGAAAAAGGAAATGAATGAATTGTACATTTAAGGAGGGATATGTTACTATTAGGGCATTTTATGTTATTTGGTCAGAATGGTGGCTCTGTTTTAAAAGACAATATAAAATAAGTTATTTTACAATGGCAGAGAGGAAAGATAGAAAAGAAAGGATATGTCATCAAATACTCAGCCAAAAATTACATGCACGAGATGACTTCACTGAAACCTAACCACTTGGCCACCTCAAAAAAAAATTAACCAAAGCAAATAAAACCCACCCAAGTGGGGGGGGGGCTTTGCTCCCACACCCTCATGTGGGGGGGCTATGTTCCCCACACCCCCTAACTAAATATACTTACTCCAAGATTGCACTATAGTGGGAAAGGGCAAAGTTCACCTTGGTGGCAAAGTTGCTAGTTTCCCAGAGTACAACTTTAGTGTTCCGGTGTTCATTAAAATAAGTTTTCGAAGAAGTCATCTCATGAATGTAATTTTTAGGTAAGTGAGAATTTGAAAGACAAATTTGTCTCCCAGAGGGTACCACACCTTTGGAACAGACTCCCAATTTATGTCAAGCAGAGCACCTCATTAGCCCTCTTTAAAAACAATCTGGATGATTGGATGGGTAACCGTAAATTCACCCCAGGGGTTCCACCTATGTCTCTGTTAGACAGGGGTGGTAGGTGCTGATCGTGGAAATATTTTAAAACTTGGCAAGGCTTTTAAGGGCCCTAAGGTCAGTAGCCTAGTAACCTCCTATGATCCTATGATAATATGAGGTAGACCCATTAAAATATATAAAATGCTTTTGAAAATTTAGAAAAAAGAATGAGAGAGAATATGATAAAGAGAAAGAAGTGCGTAAAAGAAATTATGAAAAAATTAAGGAATTACTATATAAACAAATATATTTGCTATAAGGGAAAAGGGAAGAAGTAGCTGCATATTTAAGCAAAATCGTGAAAGATAGTAGTATAATGAGAGAAATGAAAGACAAAAAGGAGGGGTAAAAAGAAGTCAATCTCGGGTTTTGGAAACTGTAGTTAATTATGCAGAAGAAATGTTTAGAAAACAAAAAGAGAAAGAATGCAATAAATATGGGAAGTAAAGAAACTCATGGACCAAATGAATAAGGAAATTGAAAAATAATTCACATTGTATAAATTGAATAAAGCACTTAAACAGGTAAACATAGATTTGACAGCAAGTTTGGATGGAACAGAATTTGAAATGTATAAAATGTACTAGAATGACACAAAGAATGCTTTTTACATGTTATGAATGAATAGCTAAATGAAGGTTTTAATCACAAAGAGTTATGTATTGTAATAATGAAATTCATATAGAAAAAAGGTGAAAGAAAGGATATAAAAAATGGGCACCAATAGTATTAAATAATACAGATTATAAAATATTTATGAAAATAATTAATAAAAGATTGGGAAATAATTTGGAATATATAATGGAAGAAAGTTTATATGGTATGAAAGGAAAACAATGTCAAGAATTGTTAATGATAGTAAGGGAAACTAAACTGTGAGTGGTATTCTAATAGAAGAGAGGATGTTAAACTTATGGTGGTGGATATTAATAAAGCTTTTGATATAATAGAACATATGTTAAAATTAATGAAGCAATATAATTTTAGCAATAAAATTAAGAAAGTTAGTATGACAGCATATGGTAATAATAAAATACGAGTATTGGTAAATGGTTGCCTAAGTAATGAAGTAGAGATAAGAAGTGGTGTAAGACAAGGATGGCCTATGAATTGGGTTTTATTTGCTTTAGTTATGAATATGGTAGTTAGTGAAGTGAATTGTAAAATGAAGAATGCACAATTTGTAATGCAAGCAGATTTAGGAATTCCAGTTTTAATAACATATGCAGATGATATTATTATAATAACTAAAACAATATATTGATGACAGAAGCTATATTTTGTGTAGTTAATTGTGTAAGTAATAGGCATGTCATTAAGTAAAAATAAAAGCAAAAGAATAGGAAATATAGCAAAACCAGCCCATGAGGTACAGATTTCACAATGTAAGAAATTTCTGTGTTAGGTATAAATTTTGGTAAAGAAAGGAATATAATACAATGGGAAAATTAAAGGTAGGTGTTGTCAATGGAAAACATACAGATTAGCATATAAGAAAAAAGTGAGCTTGATAAATCCATTTTAATGGAAAAAATAACATTTATCAAGTGTGCTTATGATTCTGAAAATATATGAGATACAATATTTAAAGGTATATTTTTCATGTATATAGGATTCTAGACTAAATCCAGTTAAAAAGGGAATATTGTATATAAACAAGGAAGAATTATTAGGTTTGTTAAAGCCAGTGGTGTTTGCAGCATCTTTAAATCAGTAGTATGTATTGAACTGGTTATGTATGAAAAATGAGAAATTAGTAACAAAATTGTTTAAATGTAAGTATGAAGAATGTTGGGAAATAATAAAAAGAAATAAAAGAAAAAAATACTGTTTTAATGAGGAAATAGAAAGTTATCAAGAAAAGTAAAAATGTGAAAATAAAGACTGATGAAATAGAAGATTGAAAAACATGGTATAAAATATAATGAGACACTATTATTGTATTAATCCATGGGAAAAGTTATGAGAGGAAAAGATTAAAGCTATAAAATAAAGAAATAGATGGTGCAGTAATAAAATGGAATATCAAGATTTGTTATGGGAATTGAAGAAATAAATCCACAGTGAAAGCATATGTACCTTATAAAAAACAAGAAACTGCAGAACACGTTTTTTTAATGTAAGAGGGTAAAGAAATTATGACAAACTGTGAAGAAATTTTTTTTGGAGATTAAAAGAGAGTAATAATATAAATATGGATATGACTGAATATAGATATTATAAGAATAGAAGCAAAGACTATAAAATAAGAATGGACAAAAAGTTGTCATGTAATATGGGTGATTTGGAATGAGAGACTAAATGAGATTATATTTAATGGGAAATAGATACTGTCAATAATATTAACAAAAATCAGATGGTGGTTGTGGAAAAAGATTGGGAGTCTAGTATGAAGAAAAATGTATAAAGATAGTAAGCAGAAATGTATAAGGGTGTAGTCATATAAGCAACTGTGTAATTTTGTAAATATGTATATTTGTAAATATGCACAGTTATAAATATGTAAAAATGTAAATTTGTAAATAATGTGTTATGAAAATAAGATGTAAATTTAAACAAATAAAGGACCCCTATTATTTTCGGTAGGTGTCATGGATTAAAGTCAGTCATCTTCTGTTTGTATGGTGGCATCTTTGGAGAAGGTAGAATGCTGCTCAGTGCTAGACACATACCAGCCTTTGACACAATCTGAGAGGTCCATAATTTATTACTTCTCATAGTCTAAGGAAGTATGTCTCAGGACATTTACACCTACATGGACTATGACTGAATCATACTGGCACTTGTGGTGCAGTGGCTTGAGTGAATGTATAACTTAGTGGATCCTGACCCCTGATAAGTAACTGTTATTTTCTCCTTGTTTAGCCTACTGAGTGGGGCATCAGTATGTTGTATAATGGAATCCCCTATGACTAGAGTCCTGGGTACTACATTGCCTTGCCGTATGGGTTTCGTAGTTGACGGTCCATCGGCTGTGGCTATATGAACAGTGCTAATTGTTGCTACTGTTGAGTACTTTCAAGTTTTCTGAGGATAATTTTGCAGCTGGAATGCCTGGTAGGTCTTTGTAGTTTGGGAAGATTTGCATTTAAGTGCCTCAGCATAAGTAGTTCTATGTGTGGCATGTGTACTATGTGTGTTGGGTGTAGCGTGTTTTTTCTGACAACCAGATTGTTTTTCTGAATGCTTTTATGTGAGAGTTTAGCCTCCAGACACATTGTGTATTAATATATCGCTTTCACATTTACTTCTCTGAGGATTAAATGGGTGTGAACATTAGGCAAATGTCACATTGTCCAAAGATACCTATATCTACCAAACTGGTTGCGGAGATATTGGGAAAGTGCATATCCATGATATCAGTTCCTTTACTGGGTGAGCTACAAGGGTGCAGCATACAAAAGGTTAATAGTGGGATGACTAAGAGTGGTTTTGGGGCTCGAGACTGGACAAGGCTATGTAATTCTAAATTCAAGGGACAGCACTCATCAATTCACAAACTAGCTGCTCTGTGCTACCCAATGAGCAAATGAATTGCACTATAGTTGCTGAATTTCTGGTACAGTTTCAGAGGTGGTGTAGTAGGGCAAATTTGGATTCTAGGTGTTTGTGTCTATACAGGGCACTGTAAACTGCCACTGTGTGATGAGCAGCAGTGCACGGATGTGCCAATTTTATACAGGCATGCAAAACACAGGAAACTGTTTTTAAGTCCTCTGGCCATAAAAATAACTACACTTAAAGCTTTTTTATGTGTTTTGCAACTCATATAGACAAAGTCACCATGTAATGCTACTTCTGGAAGTGCGATTTTTAAATACAGTTTCATGTAATGCACTAGATATGTGTGTGTGTGTGTGTGTGTGTGTGTGTGTGTGTGTGTGTGTGTGTGTGTGTGTGTGTGTGTGTGTGTGTGTGTGTGTGTGTGTGTGTGTGTGTGTGTGTGTGTGTGTGTGTATGCATGTGTGTGTCTGTCTGTAGAAATACATATATATATATATATATATATATTTTTTTTAAAGGTTAGATTCTGTTGAAACACATTTAGATGCTAATAGTTAACTTGTCATGAGGTACACAAAAGTTCTGGATAATTCACTATGCAATATTTGCAATACAGACCTCATCAAATTTAGTCCTCATCTGCTGACTGTCTCTGTTATTTTTTAAGTCACCTAATGCTTATCACATTAGACAACATGTTTATGTGCACTGGTTTAGTAGAAGTAATGAATGTTTTAATTAAAAAGTTTACTGTACCTTTTTTTCAAAATGTAGCAAAGGTTATCAGCCAAATCTAAACTGTCATGGCTGCAAACAGATCTGTATTTAGTAGGGAAGACATGCTTTTTAACAGATAATTTCCATAAAGTAGGGTTCTGCAACAGTTTCCTAAAAAATAACTGAATAGCAATTAGTTTCATCCTGATTAAGAAGGGAAAAGCCAAAGAAATTGTACCACTTCACTTGTTATCCCTTCCCTATTCAAATCCGATCTTCTCCTTGAAAATCTGCTTCATAGCCCCTAATAAATCCTTTACATTCTATGATTACTCAAAAATCAGTAGCATACTTTTTACTAATCTTGCTGATTACCACAAATAGTGCAGCTTTTCAGAAAACCTTATACTTGAGACTGTTGGCTACTCCTTTGAAATTTATCCCCTCTTAGATGTATGTATTGAAGCATTTGTGCCGAGCAAACATAAAGATAATGACTTGAAAATGTAATGCATACAGTGGAATTCCCACATCAATAAACTCTATAAGAAAAAAGCTTCTGGACATTTATAAAACCTGTCCACTTAATCATTATAAAGGGGAGGTAAAAACTGGTAAATAATTCACTGAAGTGTACCATTAGGAAATACAAGACCAATTACAAACTTAGGGCTGCAACTACTTCAAAAGACAAACATAAGGTCTTCTCCAGCCATGTTAAGAAGTTTAGAAGTAACCAAGAATTCTGTAATGAATTTATATCTAATGGTACCTCCTTCTCTGACACCAAAGAAATTGCTAATATTCTTGCAAATTCTCTTCCAACTTTTCCTCACCGCCTCTCCGCCCCTATTTCCCTTACAACTCCCTTCTAAAACGTACCCCATCATTTTTCCACTTTTCAAAATTAAAATGTTCCATGGGTCCTGACAATATCCCTGAATAAGTGTTAAATTTCACCTAGCAAAACTCCTCCATCAAGTCTTTAATTTGAGTCTCTCCAGTGGTTACATTCCCAAAGAGTGGAGAACAGTTGTCATGGTCCCCTAGTATAAAAGTTGTCCCTGTACTGACCATGTGAATTACAGTCATACTAGGCTCATTAGCACCATTTGAAATGATAGGGAATGTATTACAGCAGAACTAATGAACAATGATATAGGTCAGCTTCTATCCTGGCATGAATAATCCAGCACTCTTTGAAGTATTTCACTTAAAAAGAACTAGTAAAGCAAACATGCCATTCTACAGACTTAAACCTGTATCGCCTAATCATAACATCAGATGGCATGACATGTACCTAAACCACTATATCCCCGCTTTTGTACTAGACTGCCCTTGCATATTAAGCAAACCACTTCCCTGGCAGCCTTCAAAACTGGTATGGATGACTGAATAGGGGATCACATATTTTCACTAGAAGGATGTGAAAGAATCTGTTTAAATCCTGACTAGCTGGCATGGCTCAGCTATTTGATAGTCTTCTTGCTCTATAAGATTAGTAAGCATCTATGATGTTATTAAAAAAATCAGAGTAGCACAGCTGCATAAATATCTTGACTGACTTCTTGTTTTGAGGGAGTTCGATCTACCCCACCACTATCTACTCACACATGCATACCAACACACACACACACACACACACACACACACACACACACACACACACACACATGCCACGTGATCTTTGGAACAATACTCACCCTGCACTAAAGAGAAGACTAAGATGGCTGCTGTTAGTCTTGTTCTCAAGGTCTTCAGCCATTTACAGGAGGCATGTGTTGTTACAGCACAACACAGAAAGTCAATATAGCTTATGCAGAGGAAATGCTACTGAACAGATGAGAATGTGCTGTGCTGGAATATATTAGCCTTTCATGTATAAACTGGAAATGCATATCCAGAATTGATCCTCCAAACAGGCTGAAGCTGTGCATGCCATGTGAGAATATGTATGTGTGTGTGTGTGTGTGTGTGTGTGTGTGTGTGTGTGTGTGTGTGTGTGTGTGTGTGTGTGTGTGTTGTTCCTTCAGCGTGATTTCATTGGTAAAACTATTATGAAATTTAAATGCAGAGCAGACAATCCAGTTGCTGTGTATTTCTACCACATTCATAATGGTCAAGTTATCTTACAGTTTTGTATTAAATTAAACCTGATAAAAGAAATTTTAAAAAGGTGAAGCATTTATTTAAATATCTCTCCAGATGTTTTTCATTTAAAGTTGTTAGACAAGGTCATATAGGTTCATAGTTGATTACTAGGCTAATGGCACAAGAATGTTTACAACCCTAGCCAATAATGCCCAGGATATGACAATATTATATCTTAATTCTCCAGATGTGGGATGGAGTAGTATCAGGGTAGCAGGTCTTTGGGTGTTGGAGCCCTGAGACATTTTACAGACTGCTTCTGTCCATAAGGGAAGTGAGCAGTACTCCAGGAGTGAATTTATGGTTCCCCATCCATTTATCCAAATTCTTTTTGATGAGAGTGAAAGAGCAGGCTTTGTTTCACAAAGATGGAAAGTTTATTCCATAGACAAGGTAGCTTTTGGGATATGAATCTGTCTGTCCAGCAAGTTCTGTCACAAATAAGGTTCAGGTCCATGGAACGTATAATCCTTGTATAATTTTTCTTGCAAATATGTAATATTTTCATCAGGGCTGGTTCAGAAAATGCCTTGTAGGGAAGGCATAAGTTCCCTTTCAATAAATGATATAAGATAGAGTAAAGGGATAGAGCCTTTAGTTGGTTTGCATAACACGTGTCTTATGCTTTGTATTTTTTAGTGAGAAACCTCTGGGGCTGCTCCAATTGGTGTAAGTACCTGGTTAGGTACATGCAGGAGGAGGCACTGTACTTGATTATGCGCCTGATGAGGGCCAAGTACAATGGCACTATGACTTCTTTTGATCTTGATGCGATGCCTTTAGTTATAAGTTGAGTCACACAGAAAAATTTCCTTACTACTGTAGCTACCTGGTGGTCAAAATTTAGGTTACTATATATCTGTTTTCATAGGTCCTTCACCACTGGGTCTACTTTTAGACATATGCTATCAGTATTATAATTTGCAGGGATATCTGATTTACTGAAGTATATGATTTTACATTTTGTAGCATTTATTCTCAGACCATGCTTTTGGCACCAGCCATTTGTCATTTTTAGGACTGTTTGTAATATGTCAAAATCATTTGGGGAGTCAATGATTGCTACCAGCTTACAGTCGTCAGTAAACTTGGTGAGCCAGAGGCCCCTAACATTTGAAGTATATACCAAACAGGAGGGGTTCCAACACTGAGTCCTACTTCTTGTCAGAAGTGGATTCACCTATATGGACAACACATGTCTTGCCAGTAAGGCAGTTGGTTATTCCATCTGGCAATGTAGGGGTTTATACCTAACTGGCTAAGTTTATCTATGATCCCTGAGTGGGGGATTGTGTTGAAATATTTGGCCAGGTCTAGACAAGTGGTGTGTACCATTTTACCCTCATCCATGGCCCTGGTGACTTTCTCGAAAGAGTCCACCAGCTTGAAGGCAAGACCTCCCTTTTGTAAAGCCAAATTGAGTCTGGTCCAGTTTTTGGAGAGTTCTTATGTTGTTATTTATCAGGTCATGATAATTCTCTCCATGCCTTGCAGATAAGACTGGTCAAGCTTATGGGTCTGTAATTCCTTGGTCAGTTGATGGGTTCCCCCTCTCCTGTGCAGAAGGACAACGGTTGCAGTCTTCCATTCCTCTGGGACAAAGCCCATCCAGAGGCTGTGGTTAAAGAGGGTTTCTAGTGGCCCTGACAGATTCTGCTTTAAGCTACTTAAGAAGCATCTTGGAATGTTGTCAGGACCCATGGAGGCTGTATATTTGACTTTAGTGAGTGCAGTAAGGCCCTGTTCCCTCATAATGACCAGTAGGGGGATGGTTGCGGGTATTTCTTTGGATGTGGTAGGAAGTGATGGGGGTGAAGTTTGAACTGAACTTGTTAGCCAGAAGGTATGCTATAGTTTCAGGTTGGATGTAAGTGTTGCTATTCATGATTTACTCAGCACATTGCTGAACATTCCCCCTGAGGTTATGAACATAGTTAAAAAAAAAAGCCTTGTGGTTATCTTTCACCTGGGAGGCTATCTTTACCTCATAGTTTGGTTTAGCAGATTTGACCAGTTCTTTGCGGTGAGTGTCTTTTTGCACTGTTTTATCTATTCCGTCTTGACTTTGGAGAATATTTTTTTTCCTTTTCTTGAATATCTTATTTGTGATAAAAATCCACCAGGTAGGTTTATTTTTTGTCAGTAATCATAGGCTTGACTTGGACAGGTACTACCACTTCTATGCAGCTATGAACATGATTATACAGTGCATTTGTGTACAGCTCAGAGCAGGCCTCAGTGTCATCTGAGCTAGGAAGTTTAATAAGCTGTCACTTAGTTTGAGGTAATTGGCCTTAGCAGTTCTTAACATGTTTGGAGTGTGATGGGGGTTCTAGGTCAGTTTTAATACAAAAATAGATCATTTTGTGGTCAGATCTTACCAGGGAGGAATTAATGCACTGCAGGGAGCAGCATCCTCCCAGGTTCATGAATACTAGGTCTAGGATATTTGTACTTCTAGTTGCTCCAGGGTGTTCACATTGATGAAGTCCAAAACCTATCAGCAAGTGAATTATAGATTGTATGAGTTTCCCAGTGTAAGCAGGGGTAGTTGAAGTCACCCATAAGTATGGTGTTAGGCTGAATGTTAAGAGATTCCAGTAGGTTTAGGTAGGAGTTGTGGTATTCCAGACTCATGTTAGGGGATTTGTAGATAGCAAGTATATGATAGGGGGTTACCTATGATTACCTGGGCATGGAAGAGCTCAACAGAATCATGTTGTTGAACCAGTCTAGCAGTGTATTTGTCATTTATGAACACTGAGACACCTCATCCATTTTTTATCCTGAGCTGAGGGAGATAGAAATTGGTCTATATTAAATCACAAAATGCTTAAAAAAGTGAACAGTAATTAATTGACCCTATGTAAGTGAAAGCTTACAATGTTGAAGTGTCAGAACAGCGATTTTTTTCCAAGGGAAAAGAAAATCGCTGTTCCAACAACAAAAAAAAAAAACAATTTCAAACATTACATTAAGTGGGGGGTGAAGCCCCCCACCCCCTGATGTGGGGGGCTGTGGCCCCCACACACACCCTACTTAAATATACCAACTCAGAGACTGCACTACAGTGCCGAAAATGGCAAAGTACCGAAGCGGCCAAGCAAATTATTTCCCAGGGAAAGAATTCACTTAACAGCCACTTTGATATTTTGCATTTTCAGCCTTTTAAGTTCGACCAAGGTGCATTCGAAAGAATGCGTCTTTGGTCTTCTAACCCGATAGAAATGTATGAAAGACATTGTAGCCTTTGATAGCCAAGATACTTTCCATGGTTTTGAACTATTTGTGTGACTGCACATGTCTGTATTCTCCAGGGTGAGAAGTGCTTCAAAGTTGTGCATTTTTTAATTTAAACTCCTAGCAGTGAGCAGCAGTACCTTTAGGTAGCTGTGAGTGATTTTTGTAAAGTTGGAGGGTTTAACAACTTGGCATGGCCTAAAAAGACACTATGGGGATAGATAAAGCTTTTCCAGTACCCAGAAGCCATGTGGTGACAAGTGCAAGCCATCTTTGGCAAAGCATCATGTTTTTCAATCATGTCTTCCCAGGCTGACAGATATTGGATCCCCTTGTTGTGACACCAGAAACTAAACCAATTGTTGAAGTCAATAATTTTTTCATGGTACTGTGGCATCTACTCAAGGTTAGATTCCAACCCTCCTAGAACACATATTCAGAGAGCTCTATCATGTCTCTCTTCATATATTCCAGTGAGGCATGTCTTACGTCCTTTCTGGACACATGGACTATGACCATGTCATAATGGTACTTGTGGTTTAAAGACCTAAGTTCATGTGTGATCTGAGAGATCCTGACTCCAGACAGACAGCTGACTGTGATCTTCTCCTTGTTAAGCCTAGTAAGGGGGACATCAGTATGTCTTGCAATGGAAGCTCCGATAACTAGAAGGTTTGGCTCTGTAGTGTGTTCGCTTATGGGCTTGGAAGCTGGGCTACTATGATTTTCATAGTTATGTATTATGTGAGGTGCTTTTTCTTTTTTAAGTGTGCACAGGACCACTGAGAGATGCTTTCAGGAGGTCTTGGAAGTTTGGATAGATTACAGGTGAGTACCTCCACATATGTGGGTCTGTATGATTGTTCCGCAGAGTTGGTAGTGAATGTTTTGGGTGTAACACTAACAGCCTGGTTTGCATTTTTCATGTGTGTATGTGAGAGATTTGTCTCCAATGACATTGGGTATCTGCATCTCTCACACACACTGTGTTTGTCTGTTCTAAAATTAAATGGCTGTCAGTAAACATGAGGCAGTTGCTATACTGTCTGAGGATGCCCATATCCACCGGCCAGAAACACTGGTGATAGGGAAGTGGCTATCCATTACACCAGATCCATAATAGATGGAAATGAATAGGGGAGAGTCACTTAAGGTCTAAATGAGAGTGTTTAGTAGTATGCTATTAAATGACCTGCAGTGGTGCTGCTCTCTGCACAAACTGGCAGCTCTTCGAGGAGCTATAAACAGTGAGAGACTATGAAAAGTGTTTCCTATTGAGGATTTTAAATTGAAGAGGTTTGCTTATATACAAGATATGGGTATGTCCTTTTCAGTGGCTAATTTACTTCTGTAAGGGCCTGGATTTGTGTTGATGGTAGCTATATTTCCACATTGTAACATGTGCCCTGAAATTTACACGACAACCTTAATTTGAAATAAATAATCAACACTTATCTCCAATATATCAATGTACCACAACAAAAATATGTAACTTTATTTGAGAGTAATATTGCAGTGTAGGTGATAAAAACTGTTAAATATGCAGAACTCTCCCATGTTTGCTTTAGGAAAGGTGATAACCTTATCCTTCGTTCATGCACAGACTCACTCAATCTCTCACAAAATCAATCATTCAATCACTCACTCACTCAAGAATCTTCTTGTTGATCTATAACTTCATCTGTAAGTGAGAGTTTATGTCATGTTAATAAAAATGTTTATCTGCATTTCAGGATGTCAGTTTAATTTATACAGCCATGCCCTACATTTTCTTTGAAGTTAGGAATAAATTTAAAATTTCAGTTTCTGCTGCCTTCTTTGTTACACACTGCAGTGTGTAATTTTTTCATAGCTGAAAGATATGGAGGAAAAACAGACATTATGTCATCAGAATGCTTAATAAAAACTTTGCATACAATGTTCTGATGGAATATTTAAAGTCATCAATTTATAATTTGCATTTGAAAGTGTGGAGTGTATTGTGCCAAACTATGCAGATTTATGCAAATGAATACAAACTATAGCATCAAATAAACAATCAAGAAGATGAGTAAACACTTAAGAGTTGCATTAGTCACAACAGACGTGGATGGATATCTGGGAATGGTGATATCAAATAACAAAAGTTAAGTAATCAATGAAAAAAACTACATAAAGGGGTGCTAAGATACTGGGTTACAGAAGAAGAATTATCAATAGTAGAAAGAAGTATTTTTTTTACCTCTATGTGTGATTAGTTGATAGGACTCCAGGCTAGGAATTCACAGTGTGAAGTTCTGCACTCTCCGCATCTTCAGAGTATGGTGCCAGGTAAGCAAAATGGAATTAAGCAAAGTACTGCATAGCTACCTATACTGTACCTGCTTTCTAGAGTTTCCATGTGCCACTGCCCTCTGCTAGAAGAAGATTCTAACCTAAGCATAGTCCCCAGTTACATCCATCACCATCTCCAAGAAAAGGGAAACACTTGTTGGACAGTCAGGGCTTCCCAGCATTACTAGCTAGATCTTTGTTGGCCCGAATCAGTTTGCAAGTCTGGGTCTCTGGTAACAAAGCTCTCAACCTCTTAGCACAAGAATTAGGAACAAAGACAAAATAATGGGGGTAGAAACACTTAAAATCAGGGATAGAGTTTAAAGGGTCTATATCATGTCAGTGAAACGGCATTACAGCGAATGCCATTTCACTGACACATGTAGACCAAAGTCTTAGAAGAGTGAAACCTCAGTTCACTGAGTTTTTTCCCATAGAAAAAATTGGTGAACCAACAAAACACAACATACCACTTAAAATATTACAAAGTGGGGGGCTTCACCCCCACACCCCCAATGTGGGGGGCTATGCCCCTACACCCCCCCTAAATAAATATACCTACTCTGAGATCACACTACAGTCAGGTAAAGGGCAATGTCATGGCTCAGGCAAAGTGATTTCTTTCCCTAGGAAAGAATTTTGTGCTTTTCCGATTTTGGTCTATATGTGTTGGCGAAATGGCATTTGCTGTAATGCCATTTCACTGACATAATATAGATCCGAGTTTAATACTGCTGTTATATTATCTAGAAAATTGACAACATAGGAGATTTTGCATTAGCATGCAATTCTTGAACAATATGAAGTCTGAAACTCAGATGTTTACTATGGTTTACTGACAGCAATCCTCACTGATTTACCAGGAAAAAAAACTTTTTTGAGGAACAAACCAAAAATATGAGGTACATTCAGAGACATTCTATGAATCCAGGGACACTTTGTCTGACAACCCAAGCTGTTCGTAGTTAGTGGAGTACTGACAGTAAATCAACCATTAAAAAGGGGGGAGATATACACTGTGATAAAGGGAGATACTGCAAGCACAGCTATCTTGAATTTTGTAAATAATCATGTCGTTTGTGAATATCTACATGATCTATATGTCATGTATATATCAAACTAGGTTTGTACAGACTTGTGTTGAAAAGATATTTTATAAACTACTTGTTCTTAAAATATAACCACAGCATGCCCTGCTGGAATAGAACAGAAATGTACATGCACTATTGTAGCTGCTTAAATGTATATATTTTAACACTGGAAACTGGAACACAGGAAGTTAACTTCAGTCCAGCAAACATTCATAAAAATAGCTGAAATTAAATTACTTCATGGCATCAAGAGATAGAATGTCTATACTAGGGAGTTTTCTGTATTGTCTTTAAAGTGAAATAATTACTAGTTTTGAAAACATGAAGATCTGAGATCTATGTATTTTCACAGGTAGATGCTAAATACTGCTAGCTTCCAGCTGTGGGGTTTCACCTGGGATAGAGTCAGATGACAAGAAATGATGTCCTTCTGCAAGCTATCCCAGCAATAATATTTGAGATATTAATTTGAAAAGTCTCCTAGAAAGGCACAACATTCTGCATTCTGTCTTGGACCTGACAACAACTAGAAGATCCATTCACCACATCTGCCTTGCTCTGTAGTAAGTAAGTTCTTAGGTTACAGTATAACTTTCTTAGATATAAGAGAACAAACAGACTTCCCGTCTACTGTGTTTTTCACTTATGTAATTCAATATTGTTTGTTTATTTATTTTATTTATTTTATGTTTGTTGACCAGGCTAGTCTAACTGGATATATGTCCATTTTCAGTAGAGGCCCAGGGAGAAAAGCTCCAAGCGTAGGCAGTAAACCATAATACATTATATACAATAGTAATAAGAGTTATAATACATTATTCAGATTGTACATGGCTAGTATAGAGTCTTATAGTAGGATTAAGCTAATAAAAATACTGAGAACAAGCAAATATGAGAGAAAAAAGAGAGAAATATATATAAATATAGAGGAAACAGTATGGAGATTGGTAAAAATAAATTATTATTTTTTTTTTTTTGGATTCTACAATGAGGTTAGCTTACTTGTTATTACAGGTAATCAGCATAGAGCAGTAGAGTAGAGAAGTAAAGGGAGTGTAAGATGGGACACTGAGGTATCTTGTTTCTATTGTTGTTTTATTGGTACTATATTTGATTGTTTTTTTTGTGGCTTGAAGTGTGAATTTTTAATTTGTATTAACTTGATTTTTACACTTTACTATATTTTTATGTATACTTTCATACAATTTTTTTGTAATACTGTAACTAGCAATATCTGAGTATAAACATTGTAAACGTTTCTGGGAGCTTTTCTCCTCGGGTCTCCACTGAAAACAGGCTTAGTTTTTAGCTCAGTCAGACATTATCCAGTTACCAAATGTAAATAAATAAATAATAAATAAATATATAATCAGGAATATAAGAAAGCTCAGTTTAGATATTTTTATTTATGGGAGACTGTCCTGCAATGTTGTTTTAAATATTTCCTGTGGTTTTGAACTCTGATGTCACTGTGAATATATAGTTAGTACTGGCTCGTTCTTTTATTATTTATTATTAAATATTTTTAAATCTTTCATTGTGGCTTATCTTTGTGAGACATATTTAAGTTTTGAGAGTACTTGCATATTTATTTGGTGACACTGCGGGCCACTCCTAATAGCCTTGCTCTTGGTGAAACTACCATTTGTATTAATATTAATATTACACAGTAAGATTGGACACCCTTTGTTAAGGGCCTTAAAGTAACTGATAAAGAGTTGGCTGGTGGCAGTGATAACTACCTTATAGTCTGGGCAAAAGGGGCATAGCTAGTAAACCTGTGCCAGCCTCTCCCAGGTGTGTGTGTGTGTGTGTGTGTGTGTGTGTGTGTGTGTGTGTGTGTGTGTGTGTGTGTGTGTGTGTGTGTGTGTGTGTGTGTGTGTGTCTGTGTGTTTGTGTGTAAATCAAATCTCAAAGAGAGTGTGTGTCAGCTAACTGGGCAAGGACATGAAGCACTGTTTGGATAGAGAGAGTGCTGGACGTCTTGGCTTGGCCACTCAGCTGAGATCTATAGCTGTGCCAGTAGGGAGTCTTATTGGGGAGCTAGAAAAAGAGGGAGAAATCAGCCCCAGACTGACTGTGGTCTCTGTGTGCTCTTAAGGGAAATTGCACTTGTTGCAGAGAGCTGCATCTGGAAATATTGTGTATGTACCTTGTCATCTTCTCAGTGTATGTCCCCCACTGTTTCCAATGGTGAAGACTGGGGCTCCTTGATTACTGGTTCAATGGTGGGTCACCACGCACATTTTAATCAGCTTTGAAAATTGCAATAAGTAACCAGTGAGGCAATTTTTTTCTATGCATATAGATAATGCTTGCAGTATATGGTATTTCTAAATTCTTGATGTTTACATTGTTTCAAATAGACATTAATAGGTTTAGGTGACAATGGTTTAACTTTTTCTACAGGAACCCTATAAACTGAAAGAATGACTTTTGGCTTTTCCTGGTTAGGGGTCACCACAGCGGAACTCCGGTCTGCTCAAGATTGGCAGTGGATTTTTACGGTGCCGAGTAGCCAGCCCAATGCCCAACCTTCAAAGAAGGCACGCCCATTCATGCTTGCACCTACCTGCATGTCTTTAACGTCACTCCACCACGGGGAGGACATGCAGACTCCACACAGAAGGTGCTCCAGCCGAGAATCGAACAGGAGACCTCTTGCTGTGAGGCAAAAATGCTAAGTGCTGCACCACCGTGGCCACTATAAACCTCAAAAAATACTAAACCTAAAATCCAGAAAACACAAAATAGGCATAGTGTCCTACCATAAAGCTGTTAATTACTGAAGGATGACAAATCACTGATTAACTTGCAGTTTCAAAACAAGACTAAAAAATTGCAACAGAGCCTAAACTGCAGCAAACTTTACTAAATGGAATAGTGTTTGTCAAACTATCTAAGAATGTCTCTGCCTAAGCAACTTCAAAGTGAAGACACAATCTGATCTCCTTGGTGTGAAGTCATGGGGCTGCCTGAAGGGAGCATATCTATATATATGCTCTTGGCATTGTTTCCTTATCTGATAACGTTTATCATTCAGATGCCCATGAAACTATTTCAAGTCTTATCTGGTTTAATCTTCTGTCCCTCACTTCCAAAGAAATTGTCCCGTAATATTAATAGGTCTTTGTAATGCCCAATATTTCTCAGTAATATCGGAGGTAAATATATTGCAAATCAAAATGTGACAAAATAATGCATGTATAGTAATATCTGCAACTTCCAACAAAAATGGTTTTTCATTTCTATTTGCTGTTGTTTTAACAAATGCTAGATTGTGTTCTTGTTTATTATAATGAATTGATTTACATTTCTGTCTTCTTTAATTATTGTACTGAAGATTTACTCTATGGATTCCCTGGAAATTTACTGTGGACACACTGGTACTGACAGAATTGATATTATAAAATAAATAAATAAATAAATAAATATTAATTTAGAATCAGGGCAAACTGAATAAGACAAGTTTTGAAAACAGTGTCATTCCAGCCAAGGCATTCTGGTCATTGTTGACAGAATACCAGTAAAATAATTTAGCCACTTTTTAATATAATTCCGGATGGAAAAGTTTCTGGATCAAGTTTGTGTTACTAGGTGTGATAAAGCTTCTAAAATGGTAGTGTAAAATAGTTTCAGTGAAGAACAGTATTAGTATACAATGAATTTCAAAAACACGGCCTTGCAACAATGATAATAACAAGCAATTTTGTTTACATTTAAGCCTTGGCAATCCAATAAGAAGTATTACGGTACAGGCAGATGTTTTGTTTTCAATACTTGCATAGTTTATATTCCTAAATCAGAAAAATGTAGTTAACAACAGCATGTTCTGTAAATCACCTCTAAAGTGATGCCAAGTTTCCCAGTATTCCCAGTTCCAAATTATTATTTATTAAAAGTACCTTCCTTGAAGATTTGGACCCTCCCTCCATTCTTTTCTAACCTTGTACAAAATCAGTGATTTCTTAGTAGTCTAGTATTCCTTTTCAAGATTTTATGTAATAAAACATTTTGTTTATTTGTTATTTTTGTAGCCCTCCTTTCTGACAGCTGTCAGTTTCTATTAGTTGCAATAAACGTTCAGTGGGTTAGGCTCCCATATTTCCTCTCCAGCTTCCCCCTCACCCCAACATCTCAATGTTTGTATATGCAAACCACATCATGCCCTCTGCAAAGTTTAACTTTGTGTTACACAAGTTCAAGGGCTCCATTTGCTTTTCTGTTTGATTATTCCCACATTGAAAAGTATTGGTTCTTACAATGTGCTATGCTCAGTTCCACTTCTAGCCTATATGCAGTATAAATCAATATAATATGTATACGTTTTAAAGTAAAATGTAGGGCCTGAGTATTCTCTGCTCAAAGTAAAGCACCAAATAATGTTTCTGATTTCTCAATGAAGAAAATGTGCTCTTCAAGAAAATATACAAGCAAATATTAAACAACAAAACAAAGCAAAACAAGCAAACTGTTACTATTCATTAACCTCTCCAATCTACTATGTAACTGAAAGTGATGTTCTTTGCTATAGAAACATGACAACACTTTTAGTATATCTGGGGTGACTACAGTCATATGGAAAATATGATCCATTACAATCATGCATTCCATCGGCACTGTCTCTGAGCCATCCGGAAAATCCAGTTTGAGCAACATTCCTTGTAATGCCCAGCAGAAAGCACAGAAATGTTTATACTGCCCTTCAGTATGAGTCACAGTTGCACCAAAATGATAAAGCATTCTGATGCAAATATGTTTCCTATTAATTACCATACACTGTACTAAATAAACACATATATCGAACTCATAAACATCATTATTTTTTGTCTTCCAAATGACACCATATGCTATTACAACATGGATATGAAAAATTAACTGAATTTAGGCTGAAAACAGATCATGATTTATTTTTGTTTGCTTGTTAAAAGGTAAACCAAGGTGAACAGATTTCAGATATAATGCTAGGTCAAAAAGTGTTTACAGTACAACACTATAATGAAAACATGTCACAAAGAAAAGCTGACGAGTGAATTCATGTTATTGTAATAAGTAGCATGTTAGACGTTATAACCATTTCAGGAATTTCATAAATAAAGGATGCATAGAAAGAATAAATCAAACTACTTATAGAGACAGCTATAACATTATAGAGGAAATACAACATGGAATAATTATACATTGCTTAAAGGAAAGTGTTGTATGGCTAACTGAAATTCAAAGAACATAAACCTGAGTTAAGGCTACTGAAAAATACATAACCTGAAATATTCACTATAACAGATTGGAGCCTTTACAATGCAAATTCTCTCTCTGAGACAGAAAGCTCATCTTTCTCCAAAGACCTCAGATCATCTACACATCCAAGCAGTAAAGGAAGCATATCCTGTAGTGAAAAGACTAATGCTGAGATGGCTGGCTGACATATTCATAGACATAATGCATGCTATTATAAATGGACTTGCACAATGTATGCCATACACTGTCTGGAAAGTAGCATGATTCATACAAGACCTAAACCAAAGAGTAAAAAAAAAAAAAAAAAATCACTCAGACAAACTATTTATTAAAAACTGCAAGAAAGATCCAGCTTGCTCTTTTTCTAAGTTCATCAGTAAATCATAAGTGGATTCTTTGGCCTCACTTTGGCAATACAGATATTAAAAATAAGCCCGATGTCCATAAACATTAGGTCCCTGCAAAATATCCCAAGTAACCTCCACACCAAAGATCACTCACACAAACCATTTAGTAAAAACTACAAGAAATACCTAACTAAACTATCACATTCACTGTGTAATATCTTAAACCTTCAGTAGTGGAGGTCCATGGGATATATGCAAATGGACCGTTAAGGGCATACCTGTGTTTCAGCTGTATGACTTCTGAATGCCCATGACTTTTGACTTTTTACGTTTTTTAATCTTTACTAGTGCATTCAGGCCAAAACAGCCAAACCTCATTAGCTGTTAGCATTGCCACATATCTGTTTTTTATCCAGACTATCCAGAAATCAAACTGATTGTCCGGTAGTCCAGAAAACACTGTACAAACTCTGGCATTCTGTTTCAAAAAAAGAAACAGACTATTAGAATTTGTTAAATCAGCAGATTTACTATGTTTTTTTTTTTTTTTACAGAAATGCATAGTAAACCGGCAAAAAGAAGGCTTCAGGAAGGGAAAAATAGGGTGCCCCCCCTCATCTGACATAATAATGACGTCATGAAATGGGCAGAAAGTGGGCAGGAGTGGGGAAGAGATGGGTGAGGTTATGGGAGGTGTGAAGGGTGTGGCCATGGTCCGTTTTTAAACACAAGGAAAGGTGGCATCTCTATTAGCTGTAGATTTGCCTTGTTTCACCCTTTTTCTAAGCTCATCAGTACAGCGTAAGTGGATTGTTTGGACATATGTTGGGAAGACAGAGATTAAAAACATGCCTGATATCCATAAACATTCACAGAAAAAACTTGACCTACTGGTCTGTATTGTACAAACCCCTTAATGAGATGTAAGATTGTGTAACAGGCAATTGTCCTGTCCTTCTGGATTACACATGCATAGCACACATGCAAGAACATTTAAATGCTTACCTTCTCCTGTGTCTTTTTGTATAGCTTCCTACCATAGGAAAACACAAATCATTTAACATATTAGCTAAACTAGTTGTGTACTGAGCTGTAGTTTCTCCATTGTAGTTTCACATAAAACAGAAAATGAAGTTCATCTTGTACAGTGTCTGTTTCAGGCTACAGGATCAACACCTTCTGCTAAGTGGTACACACATTGCTAAAACCAGTGGCTCAAAATAGGCTAAAGATAGGCTGATACCATTACCATTAATACTGGTACCACAGTTTTCAGTTAGTTTCAACAAAAGTCTAAAGATAAACCATTGTTTGTAGGTGACAACAACTTAGGTGTTAGCATTACTAAAGTCATCAACATTAATACTGGACTTATAGAGTTCCACTGTTTGACAATCGATGACTTCCCAGACTGTAATACACTACAAAGGGCATCATTTGGGTACTTGAGTCATTTTCATATGAATCATTGTAGGTCATCACATGTCTGTTTTCATCTGTGTAAAGGCAGACGATACCAATGTAGTGTGCATACAGTAATAACCATGTCTAAACATTTTAATCATTCCATTGTCTTGGAAAGGAGATATGATTCCTGGGCTTTTTGTGGCATGGCAGTTTCAGCTTGCAGTATTACACTCCCTGATGTTCCACAGTTATGGCTAAGAGCAATTCAAAGACATTCTGTCTCCATGGCTATGACTGAGGGTATTAATCCATTTGCCTATATTATAATTGTGGAATCTCATCCTGCTGGAACATTTTAGACATTACTGTGTTGCAGGTTGTATCAAGGATTGTTGTGCTAAAATGCTACCACTATATGCAATGTAGTCACATTTTTTTAATTTAGGACTCCTGGCCAAATTCCAAAAGACTTGTCCTCAGTCTATGCGACTTACTTCAGTGTAAGGCTTATAAGAACAGGTTTAGTATAGTGACTAGATTTCAAAAGGCATGCTCCCAGCCTGCTCTCAGTGTAAGTGATTGATCACTTACAGCAAGAGCAAGTCTTCTGGAATCGGGGCCTAAATGTCCATTTGATCAAATGCCATGCTGGTATTCTTACAGAATGCACAGCCTTGTAACACAGAGTAGATCCTCATCTTTTAAAGCAAATCAGAATGTTCTTTTTCTGTTTATGTGCTGACAATCTGTTCTATCACATGAACTATGCTGTTGTGAAAGCACCTATGAGATCTCTTTGCACTTCTTGAATTGTGGCTGGGGTAATTGTATTCTTTACATCATCCCTTTTTCTGATAAAAGCTACACCCCTTATGTATAGTAACCCCGCCTCTTTTTAAACCACTTCACTCCTTTTTACAAACAACACTGGTTCAAGTCCATGCACTATACATTCACAAAATTCAGGAATGATGTGACAATTTATAATGGATGATAATATGTTTATCTTAAATTAAATTAAAAATTAAAATAAAATACAGCAGAAATATGCTCAAAATGTGTATATGCAGTACTACTGCATTACTGAATTGCTATATTATCATGTTATACACTATGAGTAGAAAACTGACATATTACAAAACAATGAATGGAAAAGTAACCACTAAAAACAGCAGAACAAAAGTCATTGGCAACTCACAGCTGAATCCCCCCAAAACACACACATAAACAGTTTTACAGATTAAGTATCATGTCTTTCCCTATGAAAAGGTATTCAGTAAAACTATTTTTTGAAGAATCTACCACTGCATTCAAGAAAAAACTCAGGAATTTTGTCTGCAAGATATACTAACACTACATTCAAAGGCATTTTCACATATTCAAAAGAAAGGCAACATAATGTAGCAAACTGCAGACAAGCGAACAAACAAAAAAAACACAAATGAAACGAGACACTTCGCAGAGAACTACATAACTCCAATACAATGGGTTAAGTGCTTTCACCTTTTTTTGATTTTAACCAAGACTACATTAGAAAAAGAATGAAACTGAAAATGTTCACAACATAGCAAAGTAAAATCATATTGTACATGTAAATAAATGGCAATTGACAATACACTAAGGAAAATCTGAAAAAAGCAAAGCTAATATATATTCTTGCTCTAAGTGCTGCATTCCATAAGAAAAGTATTGCAACTTGTTTTCTATCTATCTATCCATCTGTGTATCTATCTATCCATCTGTGTATCTATCTATCCATCTGTGGATCTATCTATAAATATCATGCAACTTATCTATCAGCAGAATCCTGATGTTCCCTTCCACACCTACTAGATTGTTCACTGTGGTGCTGCAGGCCTGACCATGTAGACAGTGGGTGCTGCCTGGGTCTCTACATCTCCTTTCTTTCATATCCCAAAGCCTTCTCACGTTCACTGGCCTATGAAAAAATACAGACTTTCCATGGTCAGAATATGTTGTGCAAGCCTTTTTCAGGCAAACAAACAAACAAACAAACAAAAAAATAGAATATTGATTCAGTTTAGAACTGAGGTGAGAGCAAAAGAGCTCAGAGAATATTTGTTGACAATATGTAAAGAAATGGTGGACACTACTAAAATCTATGACGAAAGAGGTTTATGGACTTGGGGTTGGGAATGTGGAATCATTTTAAAATGGAAAATGACAATGTGATACACATACCTAGTATTATTAATGTGCATGGCAATAGAGGTTTTGTGAGGTACAGAGGACAACCAAAGACTTGTCATTTTTGTGGAAAAAGTGATTATTTAATTAATAAATGTGAAAAAAATGTTATTTATGTGGTCATACAGGTCATAATACAAAGAAATGTGAAGTGAAATGTAAGAAACGTGGTAATACAGAACATTCATATTTAGAATGTGAGGTAGAACTACAAGAAAATGAAAATAAAATTATACAAGAAATAGAGTTAGAAAAGAAAGTTGTAGCTATCCGATAACACACAACTCAACAAGAAAAAAACAGAAATGGTATTTAAATTTAAAGGGAAAGACAAAGACAAAGAAAAAGAAAGAGAAACAGATGAAATAAGTGAAGGAGAGTCAGAGTGCCATATAGTAAAAGGCAAGAACAACTCAATAGGAAAGAGAGTTAGGGAAAGAAAAAATTTTTAAAATGTAATGGTAAGAGTGAATAAGAAAGGGAAAGGATAATAAGATTATTCTAATCACTGTTCTATAAAGCTGAAAATATTAGCTTTGAAAGTGAACAGTATGAAGACTATTAAGAGAAGAATTAATATTTTACAATGGTGTGCTGCAGTAGATGCTCAAGTAATAGTATTAGAAGACATTAGAATGCTAACAGAAGAAGAAAGAGTGAAAACAGGAATAACTTTGGAATGGTAATTTTATTTGGAATATAGGCAAAGAAACATGTTCAGGTATATGTATACTATACCAAGAACATGTAAAAATATTTGCTATTACAATAGTAGTACTGTGCTGAATAACAGTAGTTGATACAAGATGGAAAACATATATGTAGACTGATAACTTTATATGTCTATGTGACAAAAAAGAGAAACCACGTTTGAACGTATACCTAATTGTGTCTGTGTTAACATGAATATAATAATGACAAGTGACTTTAATTGTAATTTGAGAAATAAAAAGAATAGCTGTAATGTTAAAATGGTTAATGAAATTATGAAAAGTGGAAAATTAAAAATATGGGAAAATAAACACTGGACATAAGGCAGAAATTGGTTATGTTTTGATATCAGAATGCCTAAAAATTACGCAAAAAGGAATTTAGTATAATGGTTCTCTGATCATGTGGCAATTTGGATAAGAATTAATGAAAATGAGGAAAATATTGAAATAGGAAAAGGCATAAAAAGAGTAACTGAAAAAGAGTTAGATTCAGGAGAAAGAAAAGAAATTACAGAATTATGGCAACAACATATCAGTATGAGAGATTTTTACGAAAATTGGACAATATGGTAGATTTAATTCAAAAAGAAATACAAAAACGTATCTTTAGAATGTATAGAAAAGAAAAGAAAAAAAAAGGAAAAATGAAATACAAAATATTAGGTCAAACATATTTAGAACAAATTTATAATGGTTAAAAATTAAATAAGGAAGATAATGAATACTTAGAGAGAAACAAAAATATAAATAAGTTGAATGAGGTCTTGAAAGATATTAACGTTAATTCAGCTACAGGTTTAATTGAATATAGTATGTATAAAGAAATGTATGATTCTCAAGAATAATGTTTATAGAAGTAATGAATGAGTGGCTAGAAAGAGGAATTAAGTATAAATAAATCTGCATAGGTCTGATAAATTTTACATTAAAGAAAAAGATAAAGATGAAATAAAAAAATGGAGCCCAAGTACTGTGAATAACACAGATTATAAAATGTTCATGAGAATAGTAACTAAAAGACTGCAATGCAAAATAGAAAGATTATATGCTCAGAATTTTTTTCAGAGAAAATGAAAGGAGAGTCAAGGCCTATTGTGGATAATAAGGGAAGTAATTGATGATATTATTAATACAAAAGTGGAAACAAATCTTGATAGGTGATGTCAGTAAGGCATGTAATAATATTCAGTATAAAGTATTCTGACCTGGGCTTAATGAGCATTTATAGATGACCAATCATTGTATTTTCATTGCTTTTTAAGGCTGGTATTTTTGGCTTTTTGTATAACACTGATGAAGGCTTGATACCGTAACTGGTCTGTTTTTTGGTGGGTTTAAATAAACTTATATTTATTTTGGTTCACAGACTAGAGTGCTGGCTATTTTTTAATTTTTGCTATTCAGACTTTTCAACCATGCACCTTTCTGTGCTGGCTTGTCCTTGGGTGATATATGAATTTAACAACCATACAACATTAAGTGAAAAAAATATTGCAAGTAATTAAATCAATATATAGGTTCATAGGTTCATAGGTGTGTACTAGGCTAATGGCCCTAAAGCCTTTACAAGCCTAGCCCATAGGATTAGCCTGGCATCGTGCCACCCAACCTTAGTTCCTAGTGCCTCTGTTCAGTAGAGCCACTGGAGTGATCCCCGGGGTGAATTTTCTAATTTCCCATCCACTCATCAAGATTTCTCTTGAAGAGGGCCATTGAGGTGCTCTGTTTGACATGTATGGGAAGTCTATTCCATAGCATGGGCAGTCTCTGGGTTATGAACCTGTCTCTCCAGCATGTTCTGTTTATTGTGGTAATGAGGTTGAGGTCTCTGGAGCATGTGGTGCAGAGGGATTGGGATTTCTTTAGATGTAACATTTCTAACAGAGCTGGTTCAGACATGGCTTTGTAAGTCAAGCAGAGATCGCCTTTAAGTAGGTGATATGAGACAGAGAATAGTTAGAGTTTTTTGAGTCTGTCCATATAGGACAAGTGTTTAAGGCCTAGGATCCTCTTTGTGAGGTACTTCTGTGGCCTCTCCAGTTGTTGCAGGTGTCTAGTGAGGTACATGCAAAATGGGGCATTGTACTTGATGATTGGCCTAATGAGGGAAGAGTAGAGGGAGACAATGACCTCTTTCTTCCTGGATGCAAAACCCTTAGTAATCAGATGTGCCACATAGTAGGACTTTCTGACCACAGTGGCAATGTGGTGGTCAAAAGAGAGGTTGATGTCAACCTGTGTTTGCAGATGCCTGATGTATAAAGCCATGTCCAACACATAATTAATGGACATGCTCCACCTCAAGAAATCCAAATCCATCAGAACTACATGCTCCAGTGACTTAAACCTCAGCACAGAAATAAATAGAATATGCTGGAGGGACAGATTCATATCCCAGAGGCTCCCCTCAATCTGGAACAAAATCCCAATCCATGTTAGACAGAGCCCCTCAATGACCCTCTTCAAGAAGAATCTTGACGTTTGGATGGGAGATCATAAATTTACCCCTGGGATCTCTTCTGTGTCACTGCTAGACAGAGGCATGGTAAACTAACCTTAAATGGGCTATCTTCTGTAACCTACTATACAGAGGCACAGTCAACAAATCTAAGAAGGGCGGCGAAAGCCAAACACACTCTGGCTAGGCTTGTAAATGCACCAGGGCAGATAGCCTAGTATCAACCTATGAACCTATGAACCTATCTCTTATAACGCCTTCTGGGTTCAGTGGACTACCATCAATGTGGTAATTCAAAGGAACCGGGTTTTTCCCAAAGGCGATGAAGACACATTTTTTGGCATTGAGCTTAAGGCCATGTTTCTGAAACCAGTCGTTGGTCTCATTGAGACCTTTCTGTAGGATGTCAACATCCCTTGGGGAGTTAATAATAGGTCACAACTTGGAATCATCTGCAGACTTTGTCAACCAGAGTCCCTTCATGTTGGCCTGGACTTCAGAGAAGTAGATATCAAACAGGAGAGGACCCAGGGCTGAACCCTGTGGGACTCCTCTTGTGACTGGTTGGCAGTCTGACTTGGAGTCAGCTACTTTCACACTGTGGGTTCTATCTGTGAGCCAGTTTGCAACCCACCTAGTGATATAAGGGTTGATGCCAAGCTTAGTAAGTTTTTCAATGATTCCTGAGTGGGGAATGGTATCAAAGGCCTTGGCCAGATCAAGGTAGACTGTATTAACCACCTTACCTTCATCCACAGCTTTTTGATTGACTCAAAGAAGTCGACCAAATTGAGCAGGCATGATCTACCCCTCACAAAACCAAACTGTGTAGGATCCAAAGTTTGGAGATTCCCTATATCCTTGTTTATAAGGTCCATGATGATGCATTCCATAGCTTTGCACATCAGACTCGTCAGGCTAATGGGGCGATAGTTCCCAGGGTCTGTAGTTGCTCCTCCTTTGTGGAGAGGGATGACTGTAGCAGTGTGCCATTCGGAAGGGACAAAGCCTGAGGTGAGGCTGTGATTGAACAGGGTACACAGGTGAGGTGCCAGTTCACTCTGTAGTTCATGTAGAACACAGCCAGGGATACTATCAGGTCCCATAGAAGCTGTATTCTTGGCCTTGGGCAGTGCTGTTTTAACCTGTGCAGCAGTAATACTGGGTGCCTGACAATCTACTGGTATTATGATCAGTACTTTGGGGGGGGGGAGTAAAGTTAGCACTGAATCTGTCTGCCAGTATATTTGGAATATCTGTTGGCTCTGTATAGGAGGTACCATTGTGCAGTAGCTCAGAGCAAATCTGGGTATTGCCATGGAGATTCTTTACATAACTATAGAAGGCCTTGTGGTTGTCTTTACTATCTGCTGCCATTCTGTTTTCATAGCTAGCTTTAGAAGATTTGATGAAGGATCTCAACCTTTTGTTGAGGCCGATAAGGGAGTTTTTCCAGTCTTGGGACTTCACCTTATTCCGCATCAGTTTCCTCCTTCTATTGTAGAGTTTATGACAGGGGACTGCCAAACTGGCTTCCTTTTTTTTGAGGAGAGCGTCTTAGTTCTATTGGGTATGGCAAGATCCATGCATTTGTGTACATGTTTGTACAGTGCACTGGTGTATGATTTGGCAGTCATGCAACTATTCTTCATTTGCATGGGTGCTTTGAGGTTAGCCACCTCTGTTTTTAGGAGCCCAAAGTTAGCTTTGGAGAAGTTTTTCATGGTGGTTACCCTTGTTGGGGGGTGGGGTGGGGGGTGGGAGGGCTGTGGATTTCCAAGGTGATTAGCTTGTGATCAGATCTAACCAGGGAGGAGTTGACTATTGGTGTAGAGCAACGGTCACCCATGTTAGTAATGACCAGGTCAAGGATGTTGCTACCTCCAGTGGGGGTAAGAATGAGCTGGTCCAGGGTATTGGAATTAATGAATTTCAGAAAGTGTTGGGCAAGTGTATTGGTACGTGAGTAGTTTTCCCAGTTAATGGAGGGGTAGTTGAAGTCGCCCAGTATGAGAGTGTTAGGTTGGACCCTAATATTCTCTGGGGTGCTTAGGAATGTGGAGTGTGAATCTTGGGACATGGTTGGGGACCTATCACAGGCTACTACCTGAATTGCTGTCTTACCCAATGTTAGCTGCATCTGAAATATCTCAGATGCATTATGTTGGGCTACCAGTCTGGAGGTATGCGCATCCTTTATGAATAAGGAAACACCACCACCTTTGGAGCTTCATCCTAGTTCTGGGGCCGAAAGCTGTGGAATGAGTTGTAGCCTATTAGTGCAGGGGTGCTTTCTGCTGCCTTGAACCAGGTCACTGTTACAGTACAAATGTCGATGTTCTCCATTTTAAGGAGTACTTCGAGTGAGTGCATTTTGAGATTTAGACTTCTAGCGTTGAGCAGCATGACCCTCAAATTGCATTTGTTTGCAGCTGTTATAGTGGTAATTTGGTCTTTGGAACACTGCCTAAAATGGCACTATAGGGGTGGCAAGAGCCTTGGCCAGTATCCGGAACCCCAGGGATGACAGATGCAGGCCATCTCTGGCAAAGTATCGAGGTCTGTCAATCATGTCATCCCAGGCAGATACTGGATCCCCTTAGAATGACACCAGAAACTTAGCCAATTGTTGAAATCAATCATTTTCTGCTTGTACTGTGGTATCATTCTGGGTGATGGTAGGATGCTGCTCATGGCTAGGGTCATACCCGCCTGGGCTACATAATCGGAGAGCTCCTCCGTGTCTATTTTCATGTAGTTCTGGGAGGTATGTCTCAGGTCATTCATAGACCCACATGTACAATGACAGAGTCATATTTGTACCTGTTGTTGAGGGACCTGAGTGCATGCATTACATGGCAGATCCTGGCAACTGACAGGCAGCAGACTGTTACTTTCTCCTTATTCAACCTAATGAGTGGGACATCAGTGTGCCTCACTATCAAGTCACCTATAACTAGTGTGTTGGGCATGCTGATTTGCCTCAGGGGCTTTGGTTGAGTGGCACAATGTTTAGGAGAGTTATGTGTCTCATGATGAGTGTTGTGTTGTGGTGTTCGACTGCATTTCTGCCTTGGAGATCTCTGCTGTTTGGTTAGATTTTTATTGAGAGCCTCCGCGAAGGTGGGTGTGTGGTTTGTGTTTTTATGTGAAGGAAATGCTGGTGTCTGTTCTGGAGGGCTATGTGTTCCATGTGGTGTGGTGCAAGTGTTGACCTTCTCCTCCTGACCAGGTATTCCGGTCTTGGCTGGAGAGTATGTGGCTTCCAATTTGGGTATATAAGTGCATCTCTCACAAGTCTGAGTGTTGGGGGGTAAGAGGAGAGGGTTATCAGTGTACATGAGGCAGTTGATACATTGCCTCAGGATGCCCAAGTTCACCAGGTTTATAGGAGAAAGCACAGGGAACTGACATTTAGACATGCCTGGAAGGGTGGGCATTAATAAGTACTGGAGCTGTTTCCTTGTAGAATGTTTAGTGCTGATAGCACTTTTGTGTACTACAATAATTGCTAAAGAAGTCTGGAAAAGTGCTAAACTAACAAGCTAGTAAAAGTGCAGGAGAGAAGATAACTAGTAGATCTAAGGGAAAAATTGAAGAGCAGACTTTGGCACTGCTCAGAAGCTTACAAACAGTCCTGGATACAACAAATCTGTATGTGGACTAGATTAGTTACAGGAAAGGTGGGAAACAAGCGCAAACACAGCCTTTTAAACCAGAAAGTTGAAAGAAATGGAAAAACTTCCCAAATGGTCAATAAATTACAATTTCTGGACCAGAAAACACTCCCCTTGTGGTAGATAGGCTACTTAGTACTTACCACACCCACTGATAATCTAGAAGGCTTCCCTCCAACACAGAAAGGCTTGGGGGGCTCAGAAGCTTACAAACAGTCCTGGATACAGCAAACTGTACCTGGACAAAACTAGTTACAGGAAAGGAGGGGAACAAGCACAAACACAGGCTTTTAAACCAGAAAGTTGAAAGAAATGGAAAAACTGCCCACACGGCCAATAAACTACAATTTATGGGCCAGAAACCACTCCTCTTGTGGTAGGTAGGCTGCCTAGTGCTTGCCACTCCCACTGATAAGCTAGAAGGCTTCCCTCCAACACAGAAACGCTTGGGAGGGCTCAGAAGCTTGCCAACAGTCCTGGATACAGCAACTCTGTATCCAGACTAGACTTGTTATAGGAAAGGCAAGAAATAAGTGCAAATGCGGGTTTTTAAACCAGAAAGTTGAAAGAGATAGAAAAAACTGCCCAAACGGCTAATAAGCTACAATTTATGGGCCAGGAACCACTCCTCTTGTGGTAGATAAGCTACCTAGTACTTACCACTCCCACTGACAAGCTAGAAGGCTTCCCTCCAACACAAAAAGGCTTGGGGGCTCAGAAGCTTACACACAGTCATGGATACAGCAAATATGTACCTGGACTAGACTAGTTACAGAAAAGGTGGAAAACAAGCACAAATGCAGTCTTTTAAACCAGAAAGTTGAAAGAGGTGAAAAAACTACCCAAATGGCCAATAAACTACAATTTCTGGGCCAGAAACCACTCCTCTTGTGGTAGATAGGCTACCTAGTGCTTACCACTTCCACTAATAAGCTAGAAGGTTTCCCTCCAACACAGAAAGGCTTGGGGGCCTCAGATGCTTACAAAGAGTCCTGGATACAGCATGAAAAGAATTATGTGAAACTGAATGTAAACAGTTGGATTGGGGAAGATTTGAAAATAGTGTGTGGTATAAAGCAAGGATGTCCTGCAAGCAGTATGATCTTTGCTATAATCTTGAACACAGTAGTAATGGAAATTAATAAAATGTCCAGTAAGGGAGGATGTAGAATGATGGAGGAGATACAGTTACCAATAATGTATGCAAACATTTGTCCTACATGGACACACTTAGAAAACTCCTACTATTCTCTGTCTCATATCACCTACTTAGAGGCGATCTCTGCTTGACTTACAAAGCTGTGTCTGACCGAGCTCTGTTAGAAATGCTACATCTAAGGAAATCCCAATCCCTCCGCACCACACACTCCAGAGACCTCAACCTCATTACCACAATCAACAAAACATGCTAGAGGGACAGGTTCATAACCCAGAGACTGCCCATGCTATGGAATAGACTTCCTATACATGTCAAGCAGAGCACCTCACTGGCCCTCTTCAAGAAAAATCTTGATGAGTGGATGGGAAATAGAAAATTAACCCCAGGGATCACTCCAGTGGCTTTACTCGACAGAGGCACTGGGAACAAAGGTTGGGTGGCACAATGCCAGGGTAATCCTATGGGCTAGGCCTGTAAAGGCTTCAGGGCCTTTAGCCTACTACATACCTATGAACCTATACTTATGCTGATGATATTGTATTAATAGCAAAATATAAAATCTGGATGGAAAAAATGAATGAAAAATTGAGTACACAGTTGAAGAAAATTGGTTTAAGCATAAATAAAGAGAAAACAAAAGGATTTGGGTATGAAAGTATTATAGGAGGTATGGGATATAATGAAAAGAGTATAGATATTTTAGGAATAGTATTTGAAAGGGCAGAATACAAACATGAACAATGGGATAACGTTATTAAAGGAATCAAAGACAAGATCACATTCTGGAAGACATATAGGTTTTCATACAAAAAGAAAGCACATTTAATGAATGCCATAATAACAGGTAAAATATCTTAAATTGCAAATGTTTATATGATGCTAATGAAATATGAAAAAGAAATTATACAGACAAATTTTTTATTTATTTGAGGGGTCAAGATTGAACCCGGTTAAGAGGGGAATTTTGTATATGAAAGATGAAAAAGGAGGATTGGGGCTGATAAATCTGATATTTATAAAGTACTAAAAGGAATAATGAAAAATAATACAGATTTGACAGAAACAATAATGTGTTGTAAATATAGAGAATTTGGGGAAGAAATGTTAATGAAAAAAGAAGTAAAAGTGTTATTAATGAAGAAATGAAAGAATTTTACAGTAAAATCATATTGTGGAAATTAAAAAAAAGAATGTGATAGAAAAGAACAGAAAAGAATGGAATGTTAATATTATGATATTGTTTTATTTGGTGGATCCATGGAAAGAGAAGGCGATAGATATGAAGAAAGATATAATGATGAGATACAGAAAGTATAAAAGAATTAAAGAAAACAATGTTTTTTTTTTGTTGAGGTTGTCCATAAGAAAATTACTAGTGGGGCAAATATGCCATACAAGAGAAAATGGGATAGAATATGTAATACGTATAAAGAACTGGAAACTACAAAACATGTTTTTTTAAATGTGAGAGAATTCAAAAACTGTGGATAGAAGTATGTAAACAAATTGACTGAAAGTTATTTAAAATTTGAAATGTTAAACATAGATATAATGGGTCTACTTCTTTTGACCAACTCCCATTTGCCCAACACTCATTTGCCTGAGACCAAATGACTGAAATGTCAGTTGTCTGAAACTTCATTTGCCTGACCCTTCATTTGACTGACAAGTATTATTAGCAAGAAAATGGAATATGCCCCCTTCCCCACTGTAGTGCGACCCTGGAGTTAGAATATATAGTTAGGGGTGTGGGGGCACAGCCCCACAAGGGGTGTGGGGGCAGCCCCCAACTTACTTTTACTAAGCAATATTACATCAAAAGTTAACAATATCATATGAAATGAAGTGGGGGCTTTGCCCCACCCCTAACTATATATTCTAACTCCAGGGTCACTACAGTGGGGAAGGGGCATATTCCATTTTCTTGCTAATAATACTTGTCAGTCAAATGAAGTGTCAGGCAATTGAAGTTTCAGGCATGAATTCAGTCATTTGGTGTCGGGCAAATGGGAGTTGGTCAAAAGAAGTAGACCCAGATATAATACAGTATGAGTTTTATAGGACAAGATCCCAGAATGAAGCTAAGAAAATGGACAGAATCATATTCTATGTAACATGGACTACAGGGAATGAAAGACTTGATGACATTAGATACAATAGAAAATGGACATTGACAAAAATACTGGAAAAATATGGTTTTGTTTATGGGTAAAAGAATGGGGGGTATACTTAAAATGGAAATAATACATTGTATGATGTTAAAATATGTAAATATGTAAAAATATGAATTGTATATATGTATACAAATAAAAAAATACTCATTGTGAGTGGATCTCATTTTGGAGGAGTACTTCCTGTTTCCATTTCAGGTCCATAGGCAACCTGGATAAGCAGGGCGACAGATGGTGAGATAAGGAAATTATGGAGTATTGACAGAAATGAAGGAGAGAGCAAATATTGAGACCTGAAAATGTGTGTAGGATTCTGAGGAAATGTTTCAAAGAAACCTATTTGGTGGAGATGAGTCAGTAAATGATTGATGTATAATTACAACCCTCCAATTGGGAGGGTTGCAGGATGATGTACTTAAAGAAATGGTGGTGCAGAGTGAGCCAGAAAATGGAGGAGATGTTTCCTGGGGGGGGGGGCATTGTGGACAAAATACACAAGGAGGATGCAGAGACAACCCTGAAGAATATTGGTGAGATGGAAAAGAAAGCATATGCAGAGAAAGTAAAAGAAGGCAAAAGTGGAGTAGCAAAAAAAAGGAAGGCAGACGAAATTGAAAAACAAAAGTATGTGGTAAAGAAGACACAGAAATAGACAGGTATGAAGAGTGGGACAATATAATAGCTCCTTTGGGTGTAAAAGCACATGAAGTAAGAGCATTTATTCTTATTAATAATGAGATATTTTGTGACATTATATTTTAGACTGTTTTTTTAAATGGAAAATTTTCTTGGATACTATGAAAAAAAAACTGTAACCCATGGAATATTTATGTGATGAAAGCATTTAATAGGGAAATAAAAAAGAAGATTCATGTACAGTTTCAAACAGAGTTAGAAAGAGATACTTTGAAAGGAGATTTGAAAGCTTTATTTAAAGAAGTACTGGATGTTGCAAATGTTTATGACAAAAGGGGTTCATGGACTGGTGGCTGAGATTGTAATATTGCCTTGAAGATAGAAAGAGAAAAAATTATATATATCAAGCACAATAAATGTGGAGGAGAATAGAGGTGTTGTAAAATACTGTGGGACAGCCAAAATCATATTTTTTGTGGAAAAGAATGACATTTGATAAGTAATTGTGACAAAAGAAAATGTTACATTTTGGGGAAATGGGACATCATGCAAAAAAAGTGAATTGAAATGTTATAAATGTAACAAAACTAGACATTTATTGATGGATTGCAAAAATAAAAATAGAAAAAGAAAGAGAAGAAAAGAACAAAGAGAAGTAATTTTAGAAGTAGTAGAAGCAGAAAAAATAGATGAGAAAAAATAAGAAATAGGATGTACAAGCAGATTCTGAAATAAGTGATGAAGAAGACAAACTGGGAATTAGTAAAAGGGAAAAAAGAATTATGTTGGCAAAAGTGTAAAAGACAGAAAAAAAGAAAATTTAAAGGGATAAGTACAAAAGAGAAAAGAGAAAGGAAATAGATGAAAAAGAATATATATATATATATATATATATATATATATATATATATATAGTTAAAGCTTGGGACTTGGCATAATGGTTCAGGTTTCTGATTCACAGACACAAGTTTCAGTGTTTGATTCTCACTTTTGGGAAGGAAATTGGTTAGGTGTGGAATGACCTATTAAGAAACCTAGCCTAGTAATTTGCTATGAACTTATAAAACCATGAATCTAAGGAAAGGGGAAAATGAAAAGTATTAAGACTATAATAAGAATAAGAATTTTGGAGTAAGTGCAATACATGCACTGTAGATGTAATTATATTAGAAAACACAAGATGTTTAACAAATGAAGAAAGATTACAAAATGAAAAACTGTAGATAAGAAAGATAATCTGGAATTTGGGAAATAAGAGATGTTCTGGAATAGCCATATTCTGCAGAAATAAGGTAAATATATTAGATGTAACTTTAGCAAAAATGGGATGTTTAACCATTGTAGATTTAAAATGGAAAGAGCAAGTATATAGAATTATAACATTATATTCTTATACCAACTGTAAAGAATGAGAAAGCTTATTTCATCAGATTTTAGACTATGTAGTGATAAATATGAATATTATAATAACAGGAGACTAAGAGTGATTTAAGAGGCAAGCATAAAAAGAAAGGAAGTGATATAACAAAAATATTAGAAGTTATAAGATATGGTAAGTTAAAACTTTGGGACAAAAAATCGACTTACAAAGGAGGTATGCATAGAACAGAAATAGATAATTTTATAGTATGAGAAGGTTTAGTTATAGGAAAGGGGAGGAAGCTGAAACAGGATTTTTTGATCATCTTGCAATATAGCTAGGCATAAAAGAAAACAAGGAATATATAAAAATAGGCAAATGAACTAAAAGGATAAATGAGAAAGCATGGAATGAATAAGGAAAGAGATTAGTAATACACTTATGGAAAGTTTATATTACTATGAAAACAGTTTATAAGATTGGTCTGAATGGTGAATGATATTTAAGAAAAAATATATAAAAAAAAGATTTTTACAATGGCAATATGATGGCAAAAAAGTAGAGAAAAAATATAAAAAAATGATGCATTGGAGGATGTTGAATATAATGATAGAAAGTACTTTGATAAAGAAAAAGAATTATATGAAAGAAATCAAGAGAAAAACAAGAATTGTTATATAAGCAAAAATAGTTTTACAAGGAAAAAGAGAAGAAATATCAAGTTAATTAAGCAGATTAGTAAAGGAAGATAGTAGTGTAATGAGAGAAATAAAAAATGTAAAATGGAAAATAGAACTCTGAAAAAGATTATGAATAGTGTAGTACACTTTGTACAAGAAATGTTTTAAAAAAAGAAGATAGTGAAAAACATGAAAAGTAGGAAGGTTAACAAAAAAGAGAATAAAGAGTTGGAAAAGGAGATTTCTTTAAATGAACTAGATAAAGTATTAGGGCAAGTAAATATAGATTTGGCTGCAGGCCAAGATAGAATAGAGTATGAAATGTATAAAAATTTAAGGGACTCCAAAAATATTTTTTAAAGCTTTTTAAACGAATGGTTAACTGAAGGTTTCATGTATATAGAATTATGTAGTGGAATACTTAAATTCATATGAAAGAAAGATGTTAGAAGAGAATTAAAAAAAAAACGGAGACCAATAGTATTGAATAATAATGATTATAAGATCTTTATGAAAATAATACAAAATAAAATTGGAACTAAAATATAAAATATTATGGGAGATAGCATATATGGTATAAAGGGGAAGGTCAAGAATTAGTAACGATATTGAAATTGTGAATGATGTTATGAACAAAAGAGAATAAGTGAAAATCATGCTATGAGACCTTAATAAGGCATTTGACACAGTTGGACATGAAATCTTATGGGTAACAATGACGGAGTATAATATAAGTGAGAAAGTTAAGAAATTATGTATGTCAGCATATAGTAATAACGTAAAAATACTTGTAAATGGATGGTTAAGCTGAGAGGGACATGTGAAGAGGGGTGTAAGATAAGGATGTCCAATGAATTGCATACTCTTTGCATTAGTTATGAATGTGATAGTATGTGAAGTAAATTAAAAAATGAAGAAAGGTGGTATATAACCCCTGAAGGGTTAAAATTCCATCTCTGTTAACTTATGCAGATGATATTATAATAATTGCAAAAAATAAAATTTGGATAAAAGAAGTAATGATTTGCACAAATGAATGTTTAGAGGTAATAGGGATGTCTTTAAATAAAGAGTAAAGGTTTAGATTATATAGTAAAGATCAGGGGTATATATTACACAATGAATGAAATTTCTGTGTTAGATGTAAAATTTGGGAATAAATATGCAAGTAGAATTTAATGGAAAAAGTAACAGAAGAAATAAAGCAAGTGTGTCTTTTCTGGAGTATATGCAAGTTATCATTTAGAAAGAAGGCTTATTTGATAAATTTAGTACTGATGGAAAAATAACATACCTACCAATTGTTTTTATGTTGTCAACAGTATTTGAAAATTAATTATTGCAGATATTTTTTTCATTTATATGGCGCTGTAGATTAAATCCAGTAAAAAGAGGAGTTTTGTATGTAAATAAAGGAGGTTTAGGGTTAATTAACACAGTAGTATATGCTGCTTCATTAAATTTGTACAAAGTGTTAAACTGGATAAATGAAAAAGTTGAGAGATTAGTAGTAAAACTGTATACATTATACAGTGGTGCAGTAGTAGCATTGCTGCCTCACAGCAAGAGGTTCTCTGGTTTGAGTCTTGGCTGGAGTGCCTTCTGTGCAAAGTTTGCCTGTCCACCCTGCATTCATGTGGATTTCCTCCAGGTGCTCCAGTTTCCTCTCATGTTACAAAGACATGTCTAGAGCATTTCCTCCTGGCTTCTGCTTAAAATTGGCTTTGTTCCAAGTTGTACTTTCCCAATTAAGAAATGTTAAATAAATAATAAGTATGATAAATTTTGGGGTATGGTGCAAAAGAGAAAAAGAGTGTATAAATTAAGAAATAAAATGTTATACAGAAAAAATATTTTTGTGAAAAATAAAAATACACAGAAAAAGATAGAAAAGTGTGGTATAAGAATGCCCAAGAGCAACCAATACCGGACAAGAAAAAGTTATGTGTAGCACTTACAATTTTAGCTACAGAAACCTTTCAGAGACTAACAGAGGGCATGCTGTTGGTGCCACGGACATCAGCATCCAGGATCCTCCATTAATTCCTGAACACTATGCTCCAAAATGTCAGTGACTACATATATTTTCCCTGTACACCTGAGGACAGGGCCATAAACATGCAGGAGTTCTACCCTGTGCATACTACCCTGAAGAACGGTGTGCCATAGACTGTGAACGTATAGAAATCAAGGCACCACCTGGGGAATAGGAAAGGGTGTACATAAATAGAAAGAGCTTCCAATTCATTTTCTGCCAAGTCATGTGTAATGCTAAGGGAATCATCTTGAATGCGTGTGCTGCCAACCCAAGTAGTTACCATGACTCATATCTGGCACAACTTCCAACTGCTGAAGTCATGGTTTCAATGCCTAGATACATCACGGGGAGCCCTGCAGTACAATCCAAGTACATGTACTGAAATCTTCACCATGTGTGCTATGCTTCACAACATCATCCTGAGAAAACAGCTTCGGCAGGATCAACAAGGGGAAGGATCATACATCCCAACACCACTGGCAAGGTCACCACAGCTACACACAGGTGAGGAGTCAGAGGGGGAACCAGCAGCTGGTGTGGGCACTCACATTGGCTAAGAGGCATTGCATAGGACACTCACTCACTACCTAAGGAGCTAAAACCTTCATCCTGTGCACATGCATACAGTAACATTGATGCCAGGCAATATTCACAACCTTTACCTACCCATGTAATGGCTGTGTACACCTAGCATCAGATAAACTCAGCCCTGTACTAAAACTGTAGCAACTGACAGATTTACAAGATAAGTGTTGAACCTGGAATATTAAAAAAAATTGTAATAATACAAATGAATGGTATATCCTTGCATACTTGGTATTGTAAGTAAGTAAAAGGTGGTTGATTTGTACAGCAATGACTTCAATATGTGATAACAGTGACTAGCATGAACACATGAGGCCTCAGGCATCAAAGATTCGAACATTCATACCTCTCAAAAAGGGTCTATATCGCTTTCTTGAAGACCCAGTTTAGTGAACTGCTATTCGTTATTCCCAGTTAATCAAAAGCTAAATTTGCCGAAGGATCTCTTCAGTGAATTTTTTCCCCTGGTAAAGAAACTAGTCGACCACATACCGACTGTCACAAAAACTACAAAATTTAAAACCCAGCAAAGTGGGGAGCTTCACCCCCCCCCACACCCACCTAACTAAATATACCAACTCCAAGATTGCACTACAGTGGGGAAAAGGGCAAATTCCTAATGATGGCCAACTACTTTCTTTCCCAAGGAAAAAAATCGCTGGAGTTCCTTCATTGAATTTAGCTTTCGATTAACTGTGTTCAACAAATAGGGATTCTCTAAATTTGGTCTTTGATAAAGTGATATAGACCCCTCAAAAGTACTGATGGTCACCAAATGTCCTCAGATTGGCCTCATATGTTCGTACTGGCAAATTATTAATGAAAGAAGTTAGAAATTAATGATGCACAGTTCAGTTTCAGACTTCATATCCCTCAGAAAAATCTTAAAAAATAGTGATGCAAAAACTGTTTGATTCTATCAGCTGTCTACATTTGTAAGACCAAAATATTTAAAAAGTCTCCCATTTATTTATGGCTTGGTCCAGCTTTGTTGCTGCAAGAGTGTGGGACGCATGTCCACATTACAAATACCTGTAAGAAAGCAGCGCAATTAGCAAAACAGCATCACAAACACAGATATACTAAGCACTAAGCCAGCTATGCACCCTCAGTATCAAACACAAAGTTTATGTATCCCTGAAAACAAGGATATGGCACAGTTTTCATTACTTGCACAGGATGTTGTGTGGGAGGGACAGGCAGACACAGAAGGTAAGTGAGTGCAAGTGAGTAAGAAAGGGAAATAGGCAGACATTTGGATAAAATGTTAAATGGCTACTGAGACTGAATGAGCTTTAAGCCTCATGACTGAAACGTGTAACTGTTGTGTGTGTATTTGTATGGCCACTTAGGTGACATTGGTGTGTGAGTGCTTGCAATAACACAGCCAAGCTCTGTGCTAGCTGTACATCTTGGTATGTCAGACAGGTGTGAGCCATGCATGGTGGAGGTGGCACCTCATCATTGTTGTACCCGACCATGAGAACTGGCTCTGCCAGGAGTTGCACTGGAATATCAATGCTCATGGTCAGATGCACTGCTGCTACCTGAACATGACTGATGTCTGCTGGATGAGGTCTCCTCATGAGTATGCATAGGTCCATGGCCCATGGCCTGCTACATCTCAGTGTGGACACCTCAACCACTGATGGAGCATTGGAAGAATTGCCACTATGGGAGCATGATCAGGCACAGCCATGTCAGCTAACATCAGATGATGTGGCTGACCTATGCACACATGGATGCTGTCCCTCTCCCAACAGATGCTCCATCACAAAAAAACACCCATTCCAATGTGTCATTCGTCTGATCCACTAAATTGGCAAAATGGTGGTGGCAGTCATACAGGTCAGCCTGAGTCACATCTACAACCCCAAGAATTTCTTCAGAAGCCCTATTAGAACATGCCACACCTCCATGATGGCCCTAAACATATGTTAAATGGCATGGAAAAACACAACTGGATCAGGTGGAGGATGGATATCAGGCCTCCTCCAAGGACCACTAACTACCCTCTTGCATGGCACTTTTCCCACACTTTGGTTATGGCCAGCATCAACAGGTACTGAAGTCGCAGTAACCACACTACATTATTGAGTGTCTCACCCTCCACCTGTCCAATATTAGTGGAATGGATTAGTGTAGGCCTACTGGCTGTGTCTAATGGAATTACAGGGGTTGGCTGAATGTTAACCTCAGTGTCAAATTCAATCTCTGAACCCTCTGACTGTGTCTCTATTTGACCACCATCATCATCAGAGTCTGCAAATACTCTGACATCAGGTGGTAAGAGTCCTACACTGCTACTATCAGGATCACCTGTGATAATAAACAGCAAACACAGGAAAGAAATTAATAGCTACACTACTACAGTTCAATATATGCTAACAAACTAACAGTGGTGCCACTATTACAGACAGTACAGCAACACACACACACACACACACACACACACACACACACACACACACACACACACACACACACACACACACAGTCCTGACACCCACATCACATGTACAGATAAAATATGTATTTCTGTGAACTGCTAAGTACTGAAATAAAAATGTTTGGCTTATCATGTGCAGATGACTCCACAGTTCCTATGGAGGATGGTCCTGGAAGACATTAAGCAAAATGTAAAGACACCATCATCACAAATAACAGTAACACAGATGAAAAACTTTTGGCCCTTTATATGTCCTTTAACAATACATTTAACAGAAACTAGGATGAGATATCCACCCCAAGCCCATGTGTATGAACCAGAATGTGCTGTTAAACTGCATCAATCTATAATGAGTTCCCCCTCCCACAAAAGATTTGTTAAACAAACTTAAGTATTGCTGTCAATATTTTACTAATCAAGAAATATTTAACAATTGACATAGGTAAGCCTACCTGGAATCTCCCTGAACCAGCAGCACCAACATCAATCACATGCTGCTGTGCACTTTTCACTGAGCTCTCTGGATCCCCGACAGTGGACAGGAACTCTTCATATGGTGTCAGTTCTGGGTCTGTAGCAGGTCCCCCTCAGTAGCTATTTATTTAAAGGCCACTGTAGCTGCCTTCCTGTGGGCCAATGAAATCATATCAGCTGCCCTATGATGTACCTAATCATATGACCTGCTATGTCAACAGTGCTGACATTGTTCACTATCTGCTGCCAAATTTGCATTCTTCCCGACATATCCACACAGCATCTCTCAAGCAGAAAGCTGTCATGTCACCTAAATGCTTGTACAATTACATCATTCTCAGGGTCACTGAAGGGGGTTTGCAGGGATTGGGATGCCTTGATGCCATAGTCCTAGGTGACATAAAAGACAAAAGAAGGATAATACATATAAGTATCACATAAATAAAAGTCCTGCTTAGAAATAACTCATAAGTAGTAGTTTTTCAATATTACCTACTGGAGAACAAAACACTTTCAAGATATTCAAGTACAAAAAAGGATTTATGAGGTTGCAACATATCACAGTCACACACAAAGCAAGGTGGGACCTAAAATAAGGGTAGTAACAATAGCAAAGTAAACCTCTGTACAAACAATTTTTTGTTTGTACCAACACAGAAATAGAACTTGGCTCCCCCACCCCCAAAGCAAAAGGCAAATGACATTTTGTTACCAAACAAAGGAATAGAACATCAGTGAGCTGCTATACATGCTATCAAAGAAAGTGTCCCAAAAAACGTGCACGCATTTACCACAGAACATTCATTTTTATACAACTGTCAGTCACCTCTACCTGTGGCCAGCACTCCCCTAGCCCCTAGATGTGTCTAAGGGCAATCCTAGAAGTCTAACACCCACTGCCATTGACAATATAGGACATTTGAATTTCAATGAAATAACAATACAAGAATGTAAAGAGAAACAGTTGTAACATTAACAATTGTGATGAAAGTTAAAAAGGCTGTGCATCTGAGATAGTAAAATGCCCTGACAAAAATATCTATGCTATCAGTAAATGTCTAAGAGGTGAATATAGATAAAAGCAGCATTTGCTAATGCATAAATAAAAATATTTTTCTAAGTGATTTCTAAGCATATCCAGTATATAACTAAAAAATGCAATCATACTTTATCAAGCTCAGTAGTCTTCTGTGCAGATAAATCCAAAGTAATAACAATCTTCTTCTGTGTTATCCACATAATCACATCTCCTCACCTTCAAGTTCCCTAGCTAAAATGTTCCATTTTTATAGTGTAGATTCAGGCTTGTGAGCACAGTGAAGATACAAATGAGGTGTGAACTCATTAGAATTGCTGACTCCCAAGTTATAGGCTCCATGTATGATATGTAAACATAGTGCAGGCACTTCCTCAGTGTTTGTTGCTAATGGATTGCAACTCTGAATGATTACTGGTAGGGAAAAGGAGAACATGACAGCAATTCGGACTCACTTACTTCCAGTGAGTGTGTCAGCCAGCTCAAACTTACAAAGTGTAGAAGTAATTGTATCAAGATTTTTAAATGTAAGTAAGCAGCACACATTTCACAGTTTTTGTTCGGTAATATCCAACCTCCACTGCATTTGTTGAAAACTGTATATTATTGTCATTTAATATTCTCACACATTTTAAGGACAATGGTACAAAATACTTCACAGACTGCATGTCTCAGATTACTGCTCAGATGACAGAAAAATGAGCAACATACACAGAAAGATAAGACAGAGCTGCATTTCTCCAAGCAATAGTCACAAATGGTTGTGTGATCACTCTTTGCACTACATCTGAAAGTAATACACATAGAAACAACTCAGAAGTGTGCTTGTATGCACAATGATTTTCATTCTCTGCTGCAAAGCTGTTTCTGTGACAAGTGGGATAAGACACCCTTACTGTGTTTTGAAGGTTCATTGATGTGAGAGTTCAAATCCAGACTTGTGTAAAAATCTTTCATGTGTACCAACATATATCTTGTAGTGTTGTTTATTTTATAGATTTTCTTTTTTAGTGCCAGTATTTGCACTGTGTGCAGCTTAGTGCAAACACGGGAAATGTATAAACACAATAAATGTCAAGTTAAGAACTTCTTCAATAACCAATACATCAGCTACATCTGTGAATCACTTCTATGTGTAGTACATCTGCTAAAACAAGTTTAGCTCTGCTTGTCTTGTTTGCATGACACTTACCATAATGCAAATTTGGAGTAATTGCCCACACACAAAACTAGCAGAAAACCTGCGGACAGGATGCAGACATTCTTAATTTCAAAAAGGATACATTGTTGCATTTTTTCTTTCCATCATGAAATCCTACTAAGTGGATTTGTTTAGTGGTTAGCAGCCTTCACCAATGTTTGTAGGTGCAGAACACCTGCAGAGAGGAAGCAGACAGTCAACATTTTCAAAACAGATGCATATATCAATTATGTTGGGCACCACACAAACACACTAAGCGGTGTTGAGTGGTAGTTAACACACAGAAGTTAACAATGAGTAGTGAAATATCCAACTATTACTTAACTATTCCTGTGGCAGCAGGTGTAAATGAAGGGCAGCCATACAAATGGTCCTGGGTTCTAATACAGGAAAATCCAAATATTTTGCTATTGTTCCATTTCAATTTATATTAAATGTCACATAAAAAAGTTAACAATGAATATGGAAATTTCCAGCATCTCACAGTTGTGTAAGTATACTAATATAGAGAATTTATAGTAAATAGAAAGCTACATATAGACAAGACTGGTATTCATAATGCTCTTCTCTTGTTCTAGTCTGTTTATTCTACAGCCAATGCCGAGATAACTATGAATAGAGAAGCCCATGCTGACCATCCAGAGATATTGGGGGAAGCAAGGGGTATGTATGCAGCACAAAAGAAGTATTATTGGTGCCTTTTAAATTAAATTTATCTTTTTATACAGTTGTAGCAAAGTAAGTATGCATATCCTAATGTAATGTAAAAGCACAAATGCATGCTTCAGTCTGTAGCACAAAGGAGTCAAGTGTAAGACTGCAGTCAGACATTGTGAGTTCAAATACCACAAGTAACAAGCATAAATCATCAGCTCCACATATAGGCAATGAAGAAATAATATATACCAACCTCAAAATAAACCAAAACAAAACCATCAACATAATTGGATGCTACTTCTCACCTGGCCAAAACATCCCTCCACTAGAAAACCTCCTCAGCTGGTCTACCCACCATCTCCCCCAAGAAACTATCATTTTAGGTGATTTCAATATTGACTGGCAATCCTGTTCTGGCAACCATCCAACCCATCATGTAAACCTTCATGGCTTCACCCAACTAGTCCAGTCACCAACCATGATAAATAAAAACTCCAGCAAGCACACTACCCTGGATTGGATACTAGTCAGTAAGAGCCCCAGTCATATATAACAGGCTGCTTATCAGATAGCCTCAGTGATCACTCCCAAACATTCCTACTGAAAAAATACCTATACCAAGCTAAACCTGTCGTCTACCGTCAGGTACGTAAAAAAATAAACTTTAACCCACTCACATTCATTTCATCCCTCAAAGAATGTAACTGGCATCCTCTAAAGTACCTCAGTCTTGATGACACAGTTGAATTTTTTAATACTACCTTCCTGAGCATTCTTAATTACCATGCCCCATAAGACTTTCCAGAATCAAAGCATAACCCTCCCCATGGCTACAGAAAACCACTAAGTCAGAAATCAAAAACAGGAATAAAGCCTGGGAGCACTGGCGCAAAACCAAGACCCCCTCAACTAGACAGAAGTTCCTAGAACTACGCAACAGAGTCAAAAAGCTAATAAAACAGGACAAATTCCAATACTACCAGTCTGCCCTAGACTCCTCAGAACACAGCCCCAAACAATTCTGGTCCTCCATAAACTCCATCCTCCACCCAGGTAAAGTCAGTACCCCTCCTCCTAACATCCCTCACTCCTCAGAAAATATTGCTACCTCATTCAACACACACTTCACACAAACCATACTATCACTAGCTAAACAACACAACCCCCCTCCCCTCCAACCCACACCTTCAACTACTAATCTCCCCACTGCCTTCTCTTTTTCTCCTGTACCTACCTCCAACATAAAACAACTGATAAAAAAACTCTTAACTAAACTTAAGCCCACCAAATTAGCAGCAGACAACCTCCCAAGTGAATACCTACAAATCGCAGCTGATGCTCTGGCCTACCCAGTATCCATCTTGATTAACTGATCTCTGTCAGAAAGTTATGTTCCCGCACTGTGGAATGTATCACATATAATTCCCCTGCACAAAGGCGGACCCTCCACAGAACTAACCAATTACCCCCCCATAGCTATTCTCTCTCCACTCTCCAAAATACTAGAGAGATGCATACACTCTCAGGTCTCAGACTACCTCCTTACTAACAACCTCCTATAAATACTCAGCATGGTTTCTGACCAAACCATAGCACCACTACTGTCTTACTCTCCTTTACTAACACTATCCTTCAGCATAAAAACAATGGCTATCTCTCCTCTGCTACTTTCCTAGACCTATCTAAAGCATTTGACAGGGTCCCACACAAACAACTTATCTCTGTTCTCAATAACCTATCCTTCTCACAGTTAGTCACCAACTGGTTTCAGAGTTACCTGTCTGACCGTCAACAATCCATTGTATGGCAGAATGACATATCTCCCCAACTACCTGTCTCCATAGGGATTCCCCAAGGATCCATCCTTGGACCCCTACTCTTCTCTGTTTTCACAAATAATCTAGCCTCTGCCACCACACATGGCACACTCATACAATACGCAGATGACTCAGCCATCATCTGCTCAGCCCAGTCCCTACCCGAACTGCAAAAAGTCACACAGGAAGCCTTTTCCTCTGTTGAAACTTGGTTAACCGATGCCCAATTAATACTCAACCCAAACAAAACTAAACTACTCATCTTCCAACCCACCAAACATACTCAAAACAACTCTCACTTTAATATCACAGCAAAAGACAACACCACTATATACCCAACTGAAAACACCAAATTGCTAGGCGTGGAAATAGACAATAAACTAAAATTTGACATTCACATATCCATGACCATAAAAAAGTCCACAAAAAACTAGGAGCGTTATACAGAAATAAGCATCTTCTCACCAAAGCAGCAAAGATTTCAATAGCAAATTCCCACATTATCTCCACCCTACTTTATGCCTCTCCAATATATACCAACCTAAGGCAATGCAATCTAAACAAGCTAGAGACCTGCTACAACAAAATTGCCAAATTTGCCACAGGGGCATCCTACCGTAGTCACCACTGTCTCTCACTTGCTGAACTGGGCTGTCTTGAACTCCCTCACCTCCTTCAATGGTATCAACTCTCACTCGCCCACAAACTAGTAAACCATCCACTAAATGTCCCATTCCTCCAGAATCTACTCCAACCCTATCGCACCACCAGACCACTAAGATCCAGCAACAAAAATCACTTGCAGATCACTAAAGCCAATAACTCTGCTGGTGAAGCACTATTCTCTTGCACCATAGCCAAATTATGGAACTCCCTCCCACCCACAATTACCTCTATACCATCATACACCCACTTCAAAACTTTACTAAAAGCGCACCTAAAAACATGCTGGCTATGCCCTTGCAACTCCCACTCTAATATCACCCACCCCATCCAACCACTACCTTTCTTTCCACTCCACTAACTACCTTGATTATAGCAAGCTCAGATGCTCATAAGCCTAGTACTTATACAGCAGGAACTTCTTATTTTAACATTTGTTAATGTCTGTTATGTACTTTACAGATAAATATTCTAGTTGTCTACTGATGTACTATGTTCTTCATCTGTAAATATGTTGTAAGTAATTGCTACGTAAATTGTTAATCGCTATGTAATCCAATGTAACTACTGTCTGTTTATTTTAACTGTGGAGCTTTTCTCCCCGGGCCTCCGCTGAAAATGGACCTATGTCCAGTCGGACACTCCCGGTCAACAAATATAAATAAATAAATAATAAAATAAATAAAATAGTACAATTCTTTAAAAATATTACATACATTAAGTTGTACACAAGTGGCATAAATGCTGTGCTGTTAACGTAAATCTGTATAGTTGGACCAATCATATGAGCAATATCTACACATTACAAGGATTACTTTGAGCAATCCTTAATTATAGTTTGTAGTTGTTAAGAAGTATACTTAAATGTAAAGGTTCAGATAAAATACTGTTATTATTGTGATAATGCATTGTATGTCACATATGATGGCACTAATTTTATCTTTTTTTTTCCTCTCACCCCAATCCTTATCTCTTTTATTTTTCTATGTATCATCAAAATGTTTCCATGTCATTCATCTCTGACAAATCACAAAATGCTTTACAGCAAAGGGCAGTAGGCCAACCCCAGTGGCTCAGCCTGTCCCTGCTCCACCGACTCTGGCACCAATGCCAAGCAGATCTGGAATCCATCCTGACAGTCTGCCCCTGCTGCCTCTGCGTTACCTGTGCCCTCAGGTAATACTACCCAGTAGCTGGTGCTATGGTACCCTCTGGGAGAACTGGTGGAGCTGGGGATTTTGTCACCCACCAGGAGATGCCAGGGTTGGTGCCACTGGTGCATGCCTATGCCAGATAGAGAGTCCGTTTTCCCTCATAGTCCATAAGAGGAGACATCAAGCACTTGGGCAGTCAGCAGAGTAAGGGACAATGAGGACAGTCCTGTGAGTGAGGAATAGACTCTTACTGTCTGCATGTTTGACGGGCATGGGCATCTGTTGTCCCCTCCATAACCCCAATCATGGTGTTCCCCAAACTTTTGTGTCCCTCACTGTCCATCTGTCTTGTCTTGTTTGTTCTGTTTGCATCTACGTTATCACCTACCCTACTTACCTGCCTCAGAAATACCTACATCTCTTACCCAACATTCTTAAATTACCAAGCTTAAAAAAATGGGAATCTGTGCCACAAAAAATATTGTTCCATACATTTTCTTGACATACTAGATTTGGTCCAAACTGGCTATACAACATGATTGCATTGTTGTCATCCCTCTTTGTTTAGGTGACAGTCCAAATTCAGCTAATATTCTCTACATATTTTCATTTTACACTGTTGAAAATGTGGATAACTATAGTTCTTTACTACCTCCCTCCTATATTGCTTTCCCCACCTGGTTGCCCCTATTTCACCACTTTCCTATCTACCCCATTTTAACACCTTTAATCAGGTCAAAAAGAATCGCACTCACTACACACAAGTAAAAAATAAAACAAAGGAGCCCTTCAATTTTTGGCCTGTATGTTTGTGCAGAGTTTGACATCATGCACCAATGCTAAGCAATGGTGAATGGCATTTCCTTGGTGTGGTTTTCTTCTTGCAATGTCGCTTAAACATGCTGCATAGAGGTAACACACAGTGAACATAGAATAAAGACTTATTTCATTGCATTATAAATACATATTTAAAACTATTAGATACACCTGGATTCAAACACTATATCATCTGGGCTCTAAAAAATAAATCTGCAAATGCATTTACACCTGCTGCCTCAGAGTCAGATAAGCAGCAGGTGTGTTTTATTCAATCAGTACTCAGAATTCCCAGCATCTTATCAATGAGGGCTGTGTTTGTTTGCCACTTAACTACTCACAAACACAGTGTGCATCTCACATGCACAAACACTTTGCCATCAATCACACAACCTGGCTGCTCGGCAGTGCATTATGGAAAGTACACAATAACATGTATTACTTATGTTTATTTTAGATGCAGTCTTCATCCCATGAAAGTACATGTAAAAATACAAACAAAGGGAAGGCACTATTTAATTAAACAACACACACTTCCACTGCAGTCATCTGTTACCTCCCCTCATGCACTGCAAACTTGGTCTGTCAGTACTTCTTCACAAATATATCAACTACACTACAGAAATAAATACATGCTTTTTTTATATATCATGCACGTCTGATTTTCGAATAGTTGTAGTAATGTGGACAGCTGTTTGCATATGGTTTGTAAAGCTGTCTCAAAGTATACCTGCACACTGGAAACACAACAGCAAATACTACACATTACACACTCATTAATCTGGTAACATGTAGAACTTTAAGATTTTGACAGTTGTATATGGCTAGCTATCTATTTCAGGCAGGCATCCCAACATCAAACATGCAATGATGATGTAATACACTATAAATTATCCTGCAGCCCTGTAAAAGTCTGGTGTGTGTGTGTGTGTGTGTGTGTGTGTGTGTGTGTGTGTGTGTGTGTGTGTGTGTGTGTCTTCTGTCTGTCTGTCTAGTCAGAAGAACATAATTGTCTAGCCTGCAGTCACCACTACAATCCCATGGAGTACCAATATTTTCACAGTTGGACATGCCCACACATCTATTTCATGCAGGAATCTGAACATCTTCTCTTAAACATGCAATGATAGTGTCATCCACTATAAATTGTCCAGCAGACAAAGTCAGACTTGTGTTGTGGTGCTTGTGTAAAGTACTGAGTTCTGTAGTCTGTGTACTTAGGGGGTCTTTTCTCACAGCAGCCAACTGGTGTGTGTGTGTGTGTGTGTGTGTGTGTGTGTGTGTGTGTGTGTGTGTGTGTGTGTGTGTGTGTGTGTGTCTGTGTGTGTGTGTCTGTGTGTGTGTGTGTGTGTGTGTGTGTGTGCGTGTGTGTTTGTGCACTTGTCTGACGTTAGAGAGAGCATTTTACACCAGCATGTGGGGCACTGCTATGAAACTGCTGATGTCATCACTTAAACGTTGTTGTACGACACTCTCCAATTCAGACTTCAGCTGCGCTATTAGTATAATACAGACAGTATCAACATTCACCAAATATTGCTGCCACAGTCATGATGGCACATGAGATGAAACAAAACCACAGGGGATTTCTTACTTTATGAACACAAATGCACAAGCCAATGATAATGTAGACATCGCACTCCTATGAGCGGACCAAGCTGTGTACTGATGTAGATGGTATGTGGAACGTTCACCAGCATGTGCCCACAGTGGTGAGTACTCTCTTGTATGTAACACAACTCCTGAGTCTGTGTAGGACATCCACATCAAAGGCCATAATACCTCTATAGTTCACAGCCTTCATCACACCAAAAACTGAGTACAATGCACCCTTCTTCATCTAACTCTGGTCATACACCGGTATTATTTTTGTTGCATAAACATTATTGTCTCATGATTTGGAACCCCCATTAAAGTGTTATACCAGATGCAGGTGTGATACCTGTTCCAGTGATGCACATAGTACATACATATCTGATTGACAACATTAATAGCATGGGTTACATTCATGACAGTGTGGATTGTGCTCTCTCTCTCTCTCTATATATATATATATATATATATCTTTATATATATATATATATATATATATATATGCCATGCACACCAGTCAACTTGCCAGTACTTATCAAAATGTCACATACATGCATAGCAGTGTCCCTCCTAACACCTTCAGCAGATGTTACACTGTCAGGATGGTGTGCTTGATTACCCTCATAGAGTGCTAACATCTCATAATAGTTGTACAAGTGTGTTTGTGCAGAACCATGTATGATCACTAACAATCACATATGATATGTCATAGACATGGGATTACTGGTGGTATTATTCTAATATTCTCTATGATTATGCATACTTCTGTTTACTGTTGTTCATGAATCTGTAACTATCTGTCCCACTTGGTGGAGACCTATGCTGACATTACAATCATATTCAGACAACTCATTTTGCACAGCTTCACAATATGAATCTAACCCCTGTTGTATATAACATCCCTGATAGATATCCTCTCCATTGTTCATGTCAGGATGCTTATATCACAAATAGATCCTTTTCCATTGTTATGTTACCTTGTGGGACAGTCACATAATATACATTTCCACTGTGCTGTCTGTACTGTATCATGTCGATACGTGATTAGTGTTCGTGCTACAATTGTCTTAATTTACATGTCCTCATCTGCTGTACATTAAGATGTTTCACCTATCTTTTTCCCTGTGTTCTTTCTTACAATTTATCTGTGTGTTCCTATTCAATACACACACTTATCTTGACTGTTTATTTTACATGGCAGTATACAGCTTTTGTACAGAATTCTTGAAATGGGACTCCACAGTACTCCACACTACATACACTGTTTTGTCATGTGTTTGGACCATATCCAGTGCTATATTATTAACCCTGGTAATCATTGTAGCATTCCATGCAATCCCACAGACCTAGTTTGCCCATAGGTAAAGAGGTCTGCATGTCTGCTGCTATCCATGTTACTTTACACAGTCTCCTGGCCATCAACACTGTTGCTGACCAAGAAACCATACTTGTTTATGTTTAAATGTGGTGAGAGGAATGGATATGCAATTAGCACTGTTGCTTACTGCGCAAACATATAAACTCCATGTACACTTTGCGAGAAGCCTATACAAAGTTTATTGAATCCCTAGGCATGTGTTTTTAAAATGTAAAAGAGTAAAAAAGTTATAGGGGAATTACGTAAAGAAGATTTTTTGAAGATATAAAAGAAATGGATAAAATAAACATAGATATGATTAAATATGGATATTATAAGACTAGAAGTAAAGAATATGTTAAAATAATAGATAAAAAGTTATTTTATATTATAGGGGTGATGTAGAATGAAAGAATAAATGAAATTATGTTTAATGGTAAATTGATTTTAGCAACAATATTAAGTAAAATCAGATGGTGGTTATAGAAAAAGGTGTGGGGGTCTAATAGGATGAAAATTTAATATGACTGTAATAGAAATTATGAATGTGTATAAATAGATTAGTGTATTTATAGATTTCTGCAAATATAAATATTTGTAAATATGTAAATATTGTATAAATAAGAATTATTTTTACATGTAAAGGACCCCTTCTCTTTTCAAAAACGATAGGATCTTTTACATCTACATGAGCTACCACTAACTTAAACAGATGAGACCTATGTTTAATGTCTCATCAAAAAGATGGGATTTCTCCATATATAAATATTTGTAAATATGTGAATATTTTATAAATAAGAATATTTTTGTATGAAAATAAAGAACCCCTTCTCTTTTCAAAAGTTACAGTATCTTTTACATCTACATGAGCTACCACTAACCTAAACAGATGAGACCTCTGTTTAATGTCTCATCAAAAAGATGGCACACTCAGGAGTGCAGCACCCATTAACACTGCACTTCTCTGTCTGCAATTCATCCACCTGATGTGGGATTAGAACATACAGCCATTTGCACCAAAGGTGGAGTATGCTACCTGTTGCACTATTGATATTGTTTTTCACTCAGGAGTACATCACCCCCAGCTTTCTGGCCTTACAGAATCAAAGGTGAGTTTTCTACCTGTTGCACCACTGACATTTCAGTTATTGAGTCATTATGATGGAAAACTGGATTCTCAGATTTAGGGCCTCATCATGGAATAATATGGAACATTTCTGTTTAGGTAGGAACTTTAATGTAATATTAGAGATTCATCTGCTCCTGTGTGCCTGTCCTGTCCTAGGTATATAACTGTGTATATGAGGTTAAGAGGATATGTGTGGATTTTGTGACCTGTGTAGGGCTCTGGTATGTCAGTTATTCCTATGCAGTTGTGTAGCTTATGAATCCTGGCCACAATCTTTTTTTTTTTTTTTTATTGATAAGTTGTTCTCAAGCCTTAAGAAACCACATTCTGTGCAGGCACAGTCACCAGGTGCTCAGTCTTCTTATAAAATCCAACAACCAATAAGACAGCACTCCTTTTTCCTGGAAATAATTTATTGATGTTCACAATTCACATACCAGTTTCGGCTGCATAAGCCTTCATCAACATTGATTCTAAGCCTTCTTATTAGTACAACATCAGAATTAGTCTAAGATTGTAGCCATCAAGCCTGTTTATTAGTTTACTTACAAGGAAGATTAAATATAATGAAGATAGTAGTTCAGATATTTCGGTTTATAAAGTAGGCAACATAACAACATGTCAGCACTGTCTTTTTGTGGCAAACAGTCAGTACTGTTTAACCCAGGATGGTCTTTGGTATCAGAAATATAATCTGCCATAATCTGTCTGGAGAAAGTTAACATTTCTGAGGAAGGGCTGAACTACTACTGGTAGTCCATAGGTGAAAGATAAAGGTACCTTTTCCAACTTTGACTTCCAGACTAAGGCATCAAAAGTATTTCCGAAAACTGTTGGGAAACTTTGTTTATAGTTTAAAGAAATCCCAGGAAATAATGAGACAAAGTGTGGTGGTAGCCAAACCCCGAGGCATTTGAATTCCTGCAACTTTCTACAGAGGAGGCCAGCACAGACACTGAGTACTTGGCTTAGAAGAATACCTTTCCTTTTATGCCAGCTACCAAGATGCACTTAATGTCTCTATCAACTTATAATCAAAAGTCTGTAATTAAACCATTTTACTGATACAATTAAGTGTTCTGGTAGCTTATTTATAATTGTACATAGATCTAACAAGACCAGATGACTTTCACCACAATAAAGTGGCAAGTTTATAGACATAAGATGAATAGAGAGATTACTAATTAAAAAAGAAAAAGAAGTCCTAAGCTTATAAAAAGAGGGATATGGGCTGTAAGCAATAAGGATAAAAGGAAGATAGAATGCAAAGTTGTTCTTAAAAGTATTCTTACAATACATGACACATACTGCATGCTATAAAGTAAAGCTTCTTCAGTTATTTTTTGAATGTAATAGGGATATAAAGTACACAGCTGACTCCATTTTCCTTCCTCTTTCTTCCTTTCTTCTTGTTCAGTTTTAAAAAATGTTGGCACTAGAGCATAAAAAAGATAGCCTGGAAAAAGGAGCATGATATAAGTAAAACTGATATGCTTTTTCTTACTTTTGCATAGATGAATGACTGGATTAAGGCCTTTGGTTTGATCTAATAATAAGTTGTAAGGGCAAACAAGTCAAAAACGAATACTGAATATAATGAAAAGTTTTCCTCTAGCAAATAAATGTTCACAGTGCAACATAAGAAGATTTTAGTAGAAAGCAACTGTGCATCTGGTTCACTTGCTTCTATGGAGACAAGCTAATAAAGGTAATAAAAACAGTCACAACATTCTTTCAATGAGTAGGAGATAATATTTCCTGAAAGCGTTCAAGTTAATTTCTACATGTAGGCGAGGAATAAAGATAAGACAAAAACAGAAACCCTTAATGTAAATAGAAGCACAGGCTGTACCACACATCTTAGCATGAATAACCTTCATTATAGGTTAATTCAAGCCTCTGGGTGTGGCTGTCAGTCGGGGACAATTGTTCTTATAATTAGGGTTAAACTTTATTATTTGAAGATGTACATAGTTTTGTGCATTTGTATTATGTTAATAGGTTCTAGGGTGTTCTGGGGATGTGTTTGTTTATTTTTGTTTATTTGAGGGCTTTTATTACAAATAAAAGTCTTGTAGGATGTGACATAGGTTTAAATGGATATGACAAGAAACAACTGTATAAAATATCAACCTGCCAACCATTAGTGTATGCAGGTAACAAAAAAGCTGAAACTAGACATCTTTAAAAAAGCTGTTATATGTAACAGTTGGGAATAACTTCTTATTATAATGACAACATTTTCCATATTATTTTTAAATGTGAATGGTCTCATATATAAAAGAAAGAGTAGTAAACTATATTAAAAATGCAGAGGGCAAATAGATATGCTACAGGACACACATTTGAAAAAAAATGAGCATGTGAATTTGATAAAGAAAGAACAGGATGGTTATTAAGTGGAATATCTGGGACAAAGGAAAAAGGGGTACATGTATTAATTGTGAGAGGAGCTCCAATAGTGCTAGAAGAGGAAAAAAGAAGGATAATGATGGCAGATTTGTAGTGCTAAAGGGCTTCTGGCAAGGAAAGAGGATTATGTCAGCATAGGTTCATAGGTGTGTACTAGGCTAATGGCCCAGGGGCCTTTACAAGCCTAGCCATAGGATTATCCTGGCATAGTGCCACCTGACCTTAGTTCCCAGTGCCTCTGTCGAGTAGAGCCACTGGAGTTATCCCTGGGGTGAATTTTCTATTTCCCATCCATTCATCAAGATTTCTCTTGAAGAGGGTCAATGAGGTGCTCTGCTTGACATGTATGGGAAGTCTATTCCATAGCATGGGCAGTCTCTGGGTTATGAACCTGTCCCTCCAGTACATTCTGTTGATTGTGGTAGTGCTTTCATGGGAATGACTCCCACTTCTTCAGACCATTCAATAAAATACATCTCACTACCACTCTTTATATAGGAAAACGTAATATCCTAATTAATGCTGATTAAATCCTAATCACATCAGCTTACACTCTTAAAGTGCAAAGCAATTTCAATTACATTGCATTACATTGCAAAGAAGCTTCTGTGAGATGTAAAAAATTTTCTATAAAGTATAAAAAGCTTCTATAAAATATAAGAAGCTAAATATTCATAATAATAATAATAATATACATACAAACATTGCACACTATAAACATATAACATCATGATCTATGTAAAAATATGTAAAAATATGTAACACCATAACTGCAGGTAATAATATATACAAATATATAAAAAATCCTTAGCTTAAAATGCATATATACGTATGTATATATATATATATATATATATATATATATATATATATATGGTTCCCATTCAGAAGCCTGAAACATCATAAGCCTGAAAATCAAAATCCTGAAACCAAAAGCCTGAAAATTCAGAATCCTGAAAACTCAAAATCCTGAAAGCCCAAAATCCTGAAAGACCAAAATCCTGAAACTCAAAATCCTGAAAACACAAATAATGCTAATATGTCACTATAAAGACACTAATATCTACCAACTGACCCTGACCCTAACCCTAACCCTAAGGTCCGTCACTATCGCACACTCACCTGACCCATGGGCTAAACCTAACTCAGTTAAACCCCTAACCCCAATATTTGTCACTATTGCATACATGCCTAACCTGCCTAACCCTAACTCACTTAAACCGCCCTAACCCTAAAATAAAACCAACCAAGCACTTACCTGACCCCAACGCATGACCTAACACCACAGGGCTAACAATAGCAAAGCCACAATGACATCAGTATGTCTATTTTGTGTTTTCAGGATTTTGAGTTTCAGGATTTTGGTCTTTCAGGATTTTGGGCTTTCAGGATTTTGAGTTTTCAGGATTCTGAATTTTCAGGCTTTTGGTTTCAGGATTTTGATTTTCAGGCTTATGATGTTTCAGGCTTCTGAATGGGAACCATACATATATATATATATATATATATATAGTCCACATATAAAAATCAGACAACTCCTTATCCTCTCCTACAGAGTTTATATATATATATATATATATATATATATATATATATATATATATATATATGTATATAAGCCTGTTATATGTTTATAGTGTGCAAAGTTGTATGTATATTATTATTTTATGAATATTTAGCTTCTTCTATTTTATAGAAGCTTTTTATACTTTATAGAAATTTTTTTACATTTTACAGAAGCTTTTTTGCATGATTTAGTATAATACAATGCAATTGAAATTGCTTGGCACTTTAAGAGCGTAAGCTGATGTGATTAGGATTTAATCAGCATTAATTAGGATATTACGTTTTCCTATATACAGAGTAGTAGTGAGATGTATTTTATTGAATGGTCTGAAGAAGTGGGAGTCATTCCCATGAAAGCGCTTACCGAATAAATATTCCTATTGTTGCAACCTAACTTGATTGCTTCTCCATGTTGTTTATGATCCTTGAATTTTTGTGTGCTGAAATAGTGAATATAGTAACAGAGATAAAAGAACTGAAGCAGGATGTTTCAAAAAGAATAAAAGCAAATAACATGAAAAAATGGGAATTGTGGAAGCAATACATGTAGAATAATGTTTTGGAAGAGGAATGAGGTTTAAGGGAAGGCAGGAATTGAATGAGGTATGTAATGTTTGACTGATAATGACCGCATAAATTATAAGTGATGCACAATGTTTGCAACTGAAAATATGTCAATATGGTTTGTTTTCATTTATATAAATGTATGATCACCTATGTCACAAGTGACAATTCAATAAAGATGTTTCTTGTTAAAAAATATAACATACTAAATGATAAAACAAGATGGCTTCTTTCCTAATTATAGTAGAGTGACAGCACTGAAGATGGCAGTGGTGGTGATGCTGATGATGGCAGTGTTATCGTGTGTTTTCAAACTAAATATATGATAATATGGACAAGGACCTACTCACTAATGCCATCTTCATTGACACAAGGAAGACATTCCAAACTGTGCATCATATTTTACTGCTACCAAAGCTATCTTTATATGGCTTTTCCCATGTAGTAAACCTCTAGTTCAAAAATGCCTTACTTGTAGAACATTTAGAGTCAAGGAAGGTAACTCACACTCAGAATTAGATATTTTACCTTTCATTATTCCCTAGGGCTCTACAATAGGGCTGTTCTTGTTTTTATTTTTGCAAACGATTTACCTTGGTGCATTCCATAAATTAACTGCCTCCTTTATGCTAACTCCAGTTCTACATGAATACTTCATGCTGCTATGGAATTGATTAACTAATAGTAAATTAGTAATAAACACTAATAAAACATATGTAATGCTGTTTAGGGCCTAAAGTATACTTCTAATATTGTTATTGCTGATCCTTCTGGTTCACCCTTACTGGTGGCATTTTCTCAGAGGTACGTAGGGATTACCTTAGATAAGGTACCTACACTGACTTAGTTGTTGACAAAGTATTATTGCAGTTTTAGATTCCTACAGGATTTCTATTCTACTTACTGCAGAAGCAAGACACGCTATCACTCTAAATATACTAATCGCTGTAATTGAATATGGCCTTCCTATTGTGACATTATTCTCACCTCATGATACGTTATTAATTCAAACAATGAAAAATAGAATTCTCAGAGTCTTTCATCTAGTCAGTGGGACTGAACAATGGTGTACCACATTAAGCAAATAAAACTAGCTTCCAATTTCAGGAAAAAAACTTTTTCTTCAAAATAGTCTTATTTTCAAACCTGCATGAGAGATATTGCTCGTCGTTGCTACATAAACTATTTACCAGGGACCAGACTTAACAGGTATGTAGATCACTACTTAAATTGTCAATTACAAAAACAGCATTCATAAAACTGGCTTTAGCATGCTGGAGTAACGCCAGACCAAACCCAGCAAATAGGGTGTTACATTCTAAAGAGGAGTTTAATGACCACCTGGTTAAAAAGAAAACATACAAGTGTTTCATAAACTTAAGTTAATCTAATCTTAACTCATTAACATTTATGTTTGATTCACAAATCATTGTCTTAAAAAGCTGCTAATGTTTATTTATTTATTTATTTATTTAGATGATCTGACTGGGCAGAGCCTCATTTTAGCAGAGGCCTGGGAAGAAAAGCTCCACATGAATATACACAAAACAATAAATACATTTTTACAAAACAATTTTCAAACAGTTGCACAGCAGAAAATAATCAGAAAATTCAACAATTTATAAATTCATAATGGTAGCATACATTCAACACAATTTAACAATAACAATGATTGGACCTTACATAGTGAATTGAGAAAGACTGTAGACCACAAGCAGACTTAGATAGGTAAGAGCATGGATATGAAATAATCAGAGGAGATGATGTAGTAATGAGAGAAAAATAAATAAAAAAATTAAAAAAAAAAATAAAATATATATATATATATATATATTAATTCCAAGCTTGTTTTCTGCCTATCCAGTACTGTTTGTAAGCTTCTGTGCCCCAAGCCTTTCTCTGTTGGAGGGAAGCCTTCTAGCTTATCAATGGGAGTAGTAAGCACAAAGTAGCCTATCTACCACAAGAGTGATTTCTGGCCCAGAAATTGTAGTTTATTGGCTGTTTGGGCAGTTTTTCCATCTCTTTCAACTTTCTGGTTTAAAAGCCTGTGTTTGCGCTTGTTTCCCACCTTTTCCGTAACTAGTCTAGTCTAGATACGGATTTACTGTATCCAGGACTATTTGTAAGCTTCTTTGCCCCCAAGCCTTTCTGTGTTGGAGAGAAGCCTTCTAGCTTATCAGTGGGAATGGTAAGCATTAGGTAGCCTATCTACCACAAGAGTGGTTTCTGGCCCAGAAATTGTAGTTTATAGGCCATTTGGGCAGTTTTTCCATCTCTTTCAACTTTATGGTTTAAGAGCCTGCATTTGCACTAGTTTCCCACCATCCCTGTAACTAGTTTAGTCCAGATACAGATTTGCTGTATCCAGGACTGTTTGTAAGCTTCTTTGCCCCCAAGCCTTTCTGTGTTGGAGGGAACCTTCTAGCTTATCAGTGGGAGTGGTAAGCACTAGGTAGCCTATCTACAACAAGATCCAGATCCAGATTCTTAGTTTTAGCACTTGAATTTGCTTATCCGTGTTCAGCACTTGTTCAGAACTTGTTGTAAGCACTAAATAAACTACAAATTACTACAGCACTCACCCTTCCTCATTACCTAGAGGAAAACAGTTTTGGTACTTACTTTCCCTCACTTGGTTAGAGAAAAACAGCTCTTGTACACACTTTCCTCATTTGTCTACAGGAAAATAATTTTTTATTCAGGCATGTCCAAGGCTCAGCTTCCAGTGTTCTCTCCTGTCTATCTGATGAATCTGGGCATCTTGGGGCAATGTAGCAATTGCTTCATGTACACAGACAACCCTCTTCTCTTACCACCTAACACTACAACCTGTGAGAGATACACTTATCTAGCCAAACTGGAAGTAAAGCTCTCTCCAACCAAGACTGAACTTGACAGTCAAGAGGAGAAGGTAAACACTTGCACCACACCACATTCATCACATAGTCCCACTAAACCTACATCACCAAAATCCACACATAGAAACACAAAACATTTGCGGAGGCTCTCAATAATAATCTGCTCAAGCAACAGAGACCTCAAAGCAGAAATGCAAGCAACCTCCCACCACCAACACAACCCAAATGACACATAGCCCACAGACTCAGTGTGCCACTCAACCACAGCCCATAAGGCAAAGCAACGTACCCAACACACTTGTCATAGGTGACTCTATAGTCAGGCACACTGATGTCCCACTCACCAGGATAAACAAGGAGAAATTCACTGTCAGCTGCCTGTCGGGTGCCAGGATCTGCCACATAACCCATGCACTCAGGTCACTCCACAACAAGTACAAATATGACTCTGTGATTGTCCATGTTGGTGTGAATGACCTGAGACATACCTGCCTGGACTACATGAAAAGAGACATGGAAGAAATCTCCAATTTTGTAGCCCAGGCAGGTATGACCGTAGCCCTGAGTAGCATCCTGCCATTGCCCAGAATGATACCGCAGTACAAGAACAAAATGATTGACTTCAACAATTGGCTAAGCTTCTGGTGTCATTCTAAGGGGATTCAGTATCTGTCTGCCTGGGACGACATGGTCGATAGGCCACAATGCTTTGCCAGAGATGGCCTGCATCTTTCACCCCTGGGATTCCAGATACTGGCTAAGGCTCTTGCTGCCCCTATAGTGCCTTTTTAGGCAAGGTTCAAATGACAAATTCACCACCATAACAGGAACAGGCAAGCAAAAACTGAGGGTAATGCTACTCAATGCTAGAAGTCTAAATCTCAAAATGCACTCACTCGAGGCACTCCTTAAAATGGAGAACATCGATGTCTGTGCAGTGACTGAGACCTGGTTCAAGGCTCCAGAGAGCACCCCTGCATTACCAGGCTATAAGTCATACCACACTTTTCGGCCATCTAACCTGGACCGGAACACCAAAGGTGGAGGTGTGTCCATATTCATTAAGGATATCCACACCTCCAGGCTAGTTGCTCAGCATAATGCAGCCGAGGTTATCCAAGTGCAACTAACTCTGGGCAAAACTGCAACCCAAATTGTAGCCTGCTAAAGATCCCCCACAATGCCCTAGAATTCCTACTCTTCTTTTCTTGATATACTAGAAAATATTAGGGTTCAACCAAACATCCTAATATTGGGCGATTTCAACTACCCCACCATTAACTGAGAAAACTACTCATGTACCAAATAATTCACTCAGCGCTTTCTGGAATTCATAAATTCCAATGCCTTGGATCAATTTATCCACACCCCCACCAGGGGCAACAATATCCTAGACCTAGTCATTGCCAACATGAGTGACCGGTGTTCCACACCTGAAGTCAACTCCTCGTTGGTCAGATCCGACCATAAGCTAATCACCCTAGATATCAACATCTCGCCCCCACCCCCCATTAAGGAAATCACAGTAAAAAATTTCCCCAAAACCAACTTCCTGCTTTTTAAGACAGAAGTGGCGAGCTTCATGACACCCATGCAGATGGACAATACAATTACTACTGCTGAATCCTACACAAATGCACTCTATAAGAAATTACATGAGTGCATGGATCGTGCTATCCCAAACAGAACCAAGACGCTATCCTCCAAAAAAAGGAAGCCAATCTGGTGGTCCCCTGCCATAAACAAACTCTACAACAGAAGGAAGAAATTGTTGCAAAAGAGAGTAAAATCCCATGAGTGGAGGAGTTCCCTGGTGAGCCTCAGCAAGAAGCTGAGATCCCTTATAAGATCCTCTAAAGCTAGCTATGAAAACAAGATTACCACTGATTCTAAGGACAACCACAAAGCATTCTATAGCTATGTCAAGAATTTCAATGGCAACACCCAGATCTGCTCTGAGTTACAGCACAATGGCACAGAAATTACAGAACCAACTGATATTGCCAACATCCTGGCAGATAGGTTCAGTGCTAACTTTAGCCCCCTCTCACCCTCTAAAGGGTCCATATCTATACAGGAAGAATGCAGAGTCCCTGTAATCACAACTTCACAAGTAAAAGCAGCACTCTCTAAAGCCAAAAACACAGCATCCATGGGACCGGACAACATCCCAGGCTGCATTTTACACGAACTTCGAAACAAACTGGCTCCCCACCTAAGCATCATGTTCAATCATAGCCTCACATCAGGCTTTGTGCCCACTGAATGGTGCAGAGCAACAGTAATCCCACTCCACAAAGGGGGAGCCACCACTGATCCTGGGAACTATTGCCCTATTAGCCTGACAAGCCTGGTCTGAAAGGCCATGGAATGTATCATCATGGAATTCATAAACAAAGAAAGACATTGGTAATCTCCAGTCTCTGGACCCCACCCAGTTCGGGTTTGTGAAAGGCAGATCATGCCTCCTGAACCTGGTCGACTTCTTTGAGGCAGTCACCAAAGCCGTAGATGAGGGTAAGGTGGTTCACACAGCCTATCTTCACCTCGCCAAGGCTTTCGACACCATCCCCCATTCTGGAATTATAGCTAAACTCACTAAACTAGGTAGAAATCCCTATGTCACAAGATGGGTTGCCAACTGGCTCACTGACCAAACCCACACTGTAAAAGTTGCAGACTCCAAATCTGACTTCAAACCACTGACAAGTGGAGTACCACAGGGATCAGTCTTGGGACCTCTCCTGTTTGGTATCTACTTCTCTGAAGTACAGGCTAACACAGAAGGCCTCTGCATAATGAAGTTCACAGATGACTGCAAACTAGGAGCTATAGTCAAGTCCCCAAATGATGTGGACATCCTACAGAAGGGCCTCACTGAGACAGATGCCTGGTGTCAGAGCCATGGCCTCAATCTCAATGCCAAAAAGTGCATTGTTATCCCCTTTGGTAAAAACTCTGTACCCATGAACTACCACATAGGCGGCAGTCTTCTTAACACCGAATGTGTGATAAGAGACCTTGAGACCCCGGTGGACAACAGTCTCTACTTTGATAAACACATTGCCACAGTAGTCAGGAAATCCTTCTACATGGCATACCTCATCACAAAAGGGTTCTCATCCAGGAAAAAAGAGGTCATTGTTCCCCATCTACTCAACACTCATTAGACCCATTATAGAGTACAATGCCCCTTTTGGAATGTACCTCACAAGACATCTGCAGCAGCTGGAAAGGCCACAGAAGTACATCACAAAGAGGATTTCTGGCTTAAAACAGATGCCCTACACTGATCATCTCAAAAAACTCCAGCTTTACTCTGTAGCATATCGCCTACTCTGAGGTGATCTCTGCCTAGCATATAAAGCTATGTCAAACCCAGAGCTGTTGGACATGCTACACCTAAAGAAATCCCAATCCCTCCGAGCTACATGCTCTAGGGACCTAAACCTTGTCACCACAATAAACAGGACTTGCTGGAGGGATAGATTCCTGTCCCAGAGACTTCCAATACTCTGGAACAAGCTACCCATCTATGTCAAGCAAAGTTCCTCATTAACACTCTTCAAGAAAAATCTTGATGAGTGGATGGTAAATAGGAAATACACACCGGGACCACTTCTGTGGCTCTGCTCGACAGGGGCACAGGAAATGAACTTTCTTGGGTTGGTGTAAGCCAGGGAAATTTGTTGGCTAGGCTTACTTAGGTCCTTGTGTTGATAGCCTAGTACCTACCTATGAACCTATAAACCTAAGTTATGTAGGAGCATAAATATAAAATAGCCAAAGGTGATAATGTTGTAATGAGAGAGAAAGTACATAATATTAACTGGGGTTAAAAGAAAATGAAAACTATGGAGTAGGTAATATAGGATTAAGTGAGAAGAAAGAGTATTTTACCCAGGGGTGAAGCAAGAGCAAGTCCAATCATCCATGAGATGCATTTTTAGGACTTTTTAAAGCATTTGTGTGAAAACTCTACTTTTATAGGGAAAGGAATGCCATTCCATTTTTTAGACATGACATGAGAATAGAGAGTCTCCTGCTGAATTAGTTGATTTGGTCACCCTTAGTTGTACTTTATCACTTGATCTAAGGCTTATAACACAGTCCCAGTTATCTTTTTGTCTATGTTCAAGGTACACAATCACACACAGAAATCAGTTATCCAGCTGTCAAATACTTTTACCTCTAGGATGTATAGAAGTGAAATTTGCTGCTTTGTATGAAAATAGCATAATGTACAGTATGCTAGTTCATATATTATTGTTATGTTTAGGAACAATTATAATAGTACATAGTAGTCTTCTACAGTTAATTATCTAGAATGACTCCAACAAGTGCTCCGTGGACATGGGAGTTATACTAATCTGATGACCAATAGCCACCAAAAAAACATAGAAACTACACAGGACTGAGGACAAAAATGTATTGAGTGCTTTCACTCTACACCATTCCAATCAAGCTCATGGCAAACAAATGGAACTTATTGATAGATATTTAGCCTAAACTGGCCAAGTTGGATATTCAGACCTTGTTTCTTTTTAAGTCCTCTTCGAACACAGATACGTAACTGGAACATAAGTTGGTTGGTAATGACAGATGTGGTTGTATGTCCAAATGTGGTGCTTACAACTTTTGTCAATTCATACATGAGAGTCTAAATCCTCTCATCCAACAGCAACACAAGGCTTTACCCTGCCCTGATAACTTTAACTTCAACACTTTTGGTTTCATCTCCGCAACTACATGTAATTCCTGTTCAGCATATTATACTGGAAAGACCCAACATAAACTTAGAAAAAAGAATGCAGGGCATGATTACTTCATCAAATCAAATTTAAGGATACAATGAATGTCCTTTTTAAACATTCTATTGTTTGTGACAGTTTTAAGAAGTTTTCTTTTTTTATTTCAGATAATGTTCCATTTGATGTGAGATGGGGGAGATTGGGAAACAGAACTGCTATGCAGGGAACTGCACTGGCCAGTTTTGCTGAGAGTGACGCTGCATCTGGGTCGAATTATTATATTTTCATTCCACTAGTCCTCAGAAAATGACATAACAGGCTGTCCTAATGACTGACACCTTTTCCACCCCACTTCCTTTAGACATTTGACCTAGTATTCTGAAGAAATTCTTATTCCTGTGAATGAAAATGCTCAATAAATTGTTGTACTTGATCCTGGGTGGTTCAGTGTTCTTTCTTGGTTGTTAATTATCAGGAATTTAGTATGGCTAAATGAGAGGTTAAGTATTAAAACATGTTATACTACATTTATGTTATTTCTCATTTCTACTTATTTAACCATTACTAATAGTCTAATTTCTTCATCTGATACTTTTGCTTATTGTAACTATTCATTTTCAAACTGTTGTCTCAGACTGTGGCAGGAAAGGGTCTACAGACCACCAGTTCACTTACTAAGTAAGTAAATAAATAAATAATCATATAGTCAAGAGCATTAAAAGATTTTTGTGCTTAAACATTAATGACTAACAGCTTTTGTGGGTTGCATTAAAATGTTTCTGGCTTTATTAGTAAATTGTAATATTGCTATTAGTAAATTAGTAAATACTCGCTGTATTCACACTGCATTGCTAATAGCTGAAATACCGTCCATGCCATCCAACTCCACTTAAGAACAGTCTGCTATCTGAAATACTTTAAATGCCAACTGAAGCACCACCTGATAGATAAATGGCTCTGTACCTGCCCCATCCCTGCTTAAACTGATACTAATATAGCTATGTAAATTTGTGCCGTAACTCTCTGATGCACAAAACTTAGTGTACTATCGTCACAACTATACCCTCCCCCATTACCTCATCTCCTTTATCTTCCTTGTTCCCCCTCCCCTCCTTTCTTTGTTTGGGCTGGTCTAACTCTTTATCTTATCCTCCTATGTCCTAGAGTTTGAAAAAGTCATTATAGTAACAGATATTCTTACATAAAACCTGTCAATCTGTGCAAACTTATGATATTGCACTGCATATACCTCCCTGTATTTAAAAAAAGCATTCATATACAAACCACGTAACTGTTATTTTTAATTAAAACTGTTTGTAAAGGATGTAACCAATGTCAAGGATGTCTGGATAATAGAACTAATGCTCATGAAGGAAACTGTAAATGATGAAAAAATGCATATGATGTTTATAATATCTTTATCATGGAGCTGCTCAATTGGGCTTTCCTGGTAAATAAATGCCAATAAATAAATAAATAAACAGTTGCAGTAAAAAAAGCTTGAAGAGGTTGTAAAAACGTTTGAGTACAATTAAAATTCAAAATGCAAAAAAAAAAAAATATTTCAGGTTAATATAAACAGAGCATAACATATAAAACAGAAGGAGTTAGACCTGGAAACTACATAAACTAAAAAAATGGGCCATACTAATTACAGTAAAGATGAAATTGTGCTTCCCACGGCAGTCCTCTGAAAATCATTTCCTTAAAGAGTAAGTTTCTCATAAGGAAAGTGATCAAGTCTCTTTTCAGAAGTATATTTATCTGTCAGAGAGCAAAACTCTACATCCCTAATTTCCCTGTACTCCTGAACTGAATATAATAAGCTCTGAGATCTCTGCACCCCAAGGCAAATCCCAGTTACAGCAACCTCCGTTGATGAAAACACATTTCAGGTAAGTGCTTATTATAAAAGCACCTGCCCATTAGACAACTGGTAGAGCCATGAAATCCTGAAGTGCACAATATCAAATGTGGATCAGAGAATGGGATATTTATCTAGGAGCTGGTGGGCTTTAACCAAAAGACCAGGAATGCATACACAGTCCTGGCAGCTCCAAAAAGAAAGTTCAGAAAAATAAATCAGATTTTTAAACAAAACAGTTAAACAGAGAACCACACGAAAAAGAACAAGAGATCAAATACAAAGCAAGGAAAAACAGCTAGCACTGTTTTAGTTCCCACTTTGTGTTACAGAAAGAAAGGTTAATTCATTTACTGATTCTGAAATATTTTAAACATATAGCATTATATTTCTACAAAGAAAGGGCAGTTTCTAGTTACACTGATCAACATTAATCAAAATAAAAGCTTTACGACAGCAGCATGAGAAAATGTCTGCTGGATGAGGCATACAATGAAAAAAACATATAATTAAGTGAATTAACTTCTGAAATGGACATGAAAGAGTAAACAAGGACTAAGAAAACAAATGCCACTGTGGCTCAGTGACACAGATGGATAAAGCCCTGAATGTGCTTGAGGTGACCTGTTTTTAATTAGGGCACAGGTGCTGATGGTACTTATCAGGGGAGGATTGAGAGTGAGCAGCTGAAACTAGTATCGCCATATTGCAGGAGGAGAGGTAGCTAGCTTGCTACAATAGCAGTATGCAGAGCCTAATGAGCCCCTCACTGCTAAAGATGTGCCATTTGTTCAGAAGGTTGTGCATATGTAGACGTATGCATGTACCTCCCGGAGGCAGCCATAACAGAGCTCACAAGGCTGCCATGATGGAGAGGTGGGTTAAGGCATGCACCCCAGCAGCAATATGATGCTGTGCCAACAGCCTCCATTTCCTCACCAACCACCGGATGTGGATCGGGTAGAGCACAGGAAGAGGCTAAAGTGGGTCCAGTAGACCTAGTGAGTGAGCAGAACATCTGGTGGCACCTGATAGTCAACTGTAGGGAGCTAAAGAAACAAAGAAAACAAATGATCATATAGTCGCAGGCCTGTCAACTAACTGTGAGTGCTTTATCCTTTAATACATTTTACAATGTTTCTTTTCATTTTATTTCTGCTTCTTGACTGAATAATCCCACTTGGTTCACCAAAAAGTTCTGTCTTTTTTTGTCATTTACTTTATACATAAAAGAACAAAAATCTAAAACAGTAAACAGCAAGTGATATACAGCAACGTGAACTAAAATACAGATGATTGTTGTACAAAAATTGCTTAGATCATTTGCAGAAACAAAAGTTATGACAGAAGCTGAAATCATACACAAGTTACATTTGGCAAATAGTAGTACAGAATAACATTATACATTCAGAATAAGAGAAATGTTTCAAATATTTTGACTAGAAGAGACAGACAGGATTAATATAAGGCTATATAAATGCCTAGCAAAATGTTATGCTTCCATAGAAAAGTGGAAAAGGAGAGTATCTATAATGTAAGTCAAGTACCACTTTGACCTTTCTTTGAGCAAAGCAATAGATTAAATAAGTCTTTAAATGAGAAGCTTTTGGAAGAACACAGATTTCCTAGTTCCTAGACACTGGGCAGAAACTTGGTGGAGTCCACATCCATGATATGTATAGGCCCTATTGACAAGCTTTCAGGGTATTATGGAGACACCTCCCAGGGTACCCTAAGAGCTTCAAAAACACGTTTGTATACAGTTTAATTAGTTTTAAATGATTAGCTGAATACCTAACAGTATTGAGAAAGGTCCAAAAAACAGCTTTACCTACACTTTGTATGTAAATGGATTGTTCTAGATTGTTAATCAAAGGAGACACTTTGTCAAGAACCAGTGGATTTATGACATGTTTATAGACAACATAGTGCAAAATGAAATGTGTCAGTTTTGACAAAGAACTTGTTTATGCACAGCTGTTTTTTCTTTGTGTGTTCTGTGCCTCAGAGGAGTAAAACTGAATAATAATTTTGAGGAAATTCTTGGCACTCTTGATTTAGTCTCCTAAAAAATAATTTCTAGATACTGAGTTGCTGTTTGGGATTAATTGGACTTTAATAGCCTAATAACTGTCCTCTGAGCATTATGTCTTCCAGACTGCTATATCATGTGCTAAAGGGCAAGAAATAGTAATGTAAAGCAGGACATTATTAAAGACTGGGTGCTAACAAAAGAGATCATGTCCTAAATAGTGTACTATGGGGACATGTCTCAGGCTGCAGATACTAAAGAAGTTACCTTTTGATTTAAGGTTTTCATAACTATCAAGTTCCTTTGGGGAAGTGATACATGGAATGGAGTTCCTCACATGACAGGAAGTAAAAGGATAATGTTGATGCAGTAAGATGAAAGTCCGGCAACAGAAAATTTGAAACCTATGCAGAAAACCAAGGTCAAAATGCTTAGATAACATTCTTCCTAACCTAGTCAAATGCCAAAGTAGTTAACCTCTGGGACAGCCTTAACATTTGTCACACAGCGGATAGAACTTCACATTGCAGGGTCTCTCCCTGACCATGCATTTCTGCTATTTTGAGTGTTCTGTCTTCTACAATAGTGCATTATAAGCTTATTAGCAGTTAGCACCCCCCCGCCTCCCGAGATCATGGAAATCATTCTGGACCTGCTTAGCATTTATGTCTACTATCAATTCAGACAGGCAAAGGAGCATGTCTTCAGTAAAGGTATTGTAACAAATTATTTCTTCTAAGTGCAATTAAAAGCAAGTTACAAAAATGAGGCCAAGAGTATTTCTGGCTGAAGACTTGAATGATACTGTAATCTACGGGACAGTGTTCATCCAGTACTGTCACATCACTAGGTCTGCAGCTTTGCTTGCTGCCACATGAGTGAACGTTATGGTTTTATTTAAGCATGCTCTGGTGAATCTGTCTGCTCCATGACTACGTTTGATTTCAGGGTGATCAATGCTCAGAAGAGAGAGACCACTGAGCAACATGCTCACAGTGAAACAGAGACTTTGAAATGCGCTATTTGACTTTTAAAGAGTTTTTTCCAGGGGAGATCAAGCCCTGCACTCTCCACTATGGGTGCTGCATCTAGCATGCCCTGCTACTTAAAAATACTAATTCTGTGATCATTGTACCTAGGAGAAAAATGAATTTTCCAAGATGCTATGGCCTTCATCTTTAAAAAGCCACCAAACTGTACATTAGTGGGTAAATGACAGAATGCCAATCACAAATGTCTTGCAATGAAGCCTGCTGCCCATTTTTGTTTGTCACCAACTGTTGCATAAATCTCCGCAAATAGTCCTGAAGAAGTCTTGACAAGATGGCATTCTCCACAAAAGCAACTTGAGATTGAGGCCTGCTTACAAGGATTGGCTGCCTTGCATTCTGAACTGATATTATACAATTGTAAAGCATACGTTTTATAAACATTTATACTATTAACTGTACTTTAAAGATAAGAGGGAATGTGTGATGAACAGTGATAGTAGACCACGCACCACACAGCATAGCCCATAAGTATCACTGCATGCATCAGTTATACTATATGTGTTTTTACAAGAAAGGAAACACATACCTGAATGTATGCTGTGCACTAGCCTACCACATGGCTACTTTACTACTACTAGTACTACTGCAGGCTGGTTATTATTAATCATAGTAGGACTGGAACTGGACACTGCAGTGACAGCATGGGCTACTTCACCACCAGAATGGTGCATGATCATGTTATGCAGAATGCAACGGCCAGTAAAATCCTGCATGTAGTAGCTTCTTCATACTGAGAAACACACCCATACTTATCCAGGCACCTGAATCTGCTCTTCAACATTCCAAAGACTCTCTTGATGACAATATGGGTCTGGGACAGGGTTGTATTATAATTATCTTCAGCAACTCCACTTAGGTTTCTCATTGGTGTCATGATCCATGGATCCAGTGCATACCCAGCATCACCCGAAACAAAAAAGAGAAAGGGGGAGACAAAACAAAGAAAAACTGGCTTAGTATTAAGCAATACATTTTCCTATGAATAACTACCTAAAAATATATATATTTTCCACTTACCAACAAGATGACCAATGAGCATTCTAAAATACTGTAAGAGATGGTAGAGTTAGCTGGTTTGCCAGATATGGGAATCATGTGCACTGCCAGGATGCTGGGCAGACTCATTGGTGATGCACCCATAGGCATCACACACTACCTGGAAATTGCTGGAATGGTAGCTTTTCCTATTGTAGAATCACTCACCACATGGACTAGATGGGGCCCTAATTGCAACATGGGTGTAATATATTACACTGAACATCTCAGGGAATGTGCCACCCCATAAAGGCATGCATAATATTGTCTTAGTCCTGAGGTGACATTTTACTGATTTGCATATGCCAAGTGTATGTCCAGGATCTGCTGAAGAATCCTCAAAGCAGAAGCATGTGAGACACCCACTGTGTTCCCCATCTGTCGCTGGAAGATCCTCATGGCAAGTATAGTGAGGGGTATACAAACCATTGTATCTATAGGGTCAGGAAGACCACACATCCCACAGTACCCCTGTGGAGGCCATACATACTTACCGAGACCCTTACAATATTTTTGTCCACTGTAAATCTGACAATAATTCCTGATTATTATTATTATAATGAGTAATTCTTTGCCTGTGTCTCCCCCTTCTTGGCTCTTGAGTGCCATTGGCTGCCTGTGGTTTTGGCTCAGCCAAGATAAGCAGCTCACACCGGGAAATAGCAAGACTAACATCAAATGACAGCATGATCACAGATTGCAAGGTAGAGAGACAATGTGCAATTCTGCCTTTTATAATGAATCTGTAGATGGGGTGAGAGCATGTGAAATTCTGACTATGAATCATAAATGGGCAGGAGAAGGCCTCATTAGCATATGCCCTTTTACTTCATTTCTCATCTGCAACTCATTATAACTTCATTTGCGGCCATTGCATATTAGTATAATTGGCCTGTATGCAGTGGTGGCTGGTGATTTCAAATCAAAAGGGGGCTGCAGGAGACAGCTGAATGGGTGGGGCTAATGGGAAGGGACGTGGCCATCTGGAAAGGGGCAGAGCTATGCTCAAAACCACAAAAACTGGGGCTTTAATTAAATATTCTGCCCTGGGTGCCAAACCATCATTATGAGAGTCCAATCAAGACAAAACGAAATGTAGAAGAAAAAATATTTTAGTGCATTGGCTACATGACAGCTTACTTAATATCTAGATTGAAACAAAAAAGGTTGTGAGGCATGAAAAAATAAATTACTTTTTAAATACATTACTGGAATGCCAGTCAAAATCAAGTATAAAAAAACAAGCAGCATTCAACTCAAACCACTTCTCCTTGCACTGCAGTTCTAATTATAATTTATATTCAGCTTTATAAAAGTACCAAGTAACATGCTGAAAGTAGCAATTTCTGTGATAATCCCACTTGTAAAAATGTTTCTTATCCAAAAAAAATCTGCTGCCTGACAACTATATACTTGTTTCACGGCGAAAACATGATCAAAATAAAAAATGAACAGCAAACAAGAAACAAGCTCAAGATAAATTGCTTAAAGGATTACTGCACAGATTATGGACCACCCATGATAGATTGGCATTCTGTTTAGTTTACGGGTAAAGCCTGCAAAGATGACTGCAACTCTCCAACAAATGTAATGAGCTTCTGAAACTATTTTAATCCTGTCCTTTATTACAAATACTGTTGGGTCTACTTTAGAACGATGAAAAATTAAAATATCAAGGGCTCACGTGAGCAAAAAATCAGGAATTCGATATTTAGTTTTTTGGATCACAATACAGTGAAGATCGAAATATTTGCTTTTTCCTCACTGTAGTGTGATCTCGGAGTAGGAATATATATTTAGCATAATAGCGATTTTGTGTTTCTGATTTTTCACTCATGTAAGCGCTCGATATTTAATTTGTTGTTGTTGTAATACAGACCCATACTGTCATATGCATTTCAATACCTAAGCTTTATACGTTATCAAATTATGTAAATATTCTCTGCATGGCAGCAACAAAAAGGCTTTCAATGTTGGTAATTCTTTGACAGTATGCTTATTAATGCTTACTTGCATCTTACAATCTCAGGCAAGCTTACCTGATGGTCATTAAAGCATTGCTACTTAAACACAGAGCAACAAGCACTGCAACAACATTTTCTGAATAATAAGCATAAATCAACAGTATAAAAATATGACAGAAAACCAGAACATTCTGCAAAATCAAGGACATTACATGTGTGTACCTTAGATGGGAGGATATTCTGGGGGATACTCAGCACACTTACACTGCATAACTGCTCCTTGCCTTGCTTGGACACATCCAGAGTTAGTACATGGGGGAGTGGGGTGCAACAAGTATGTCACAATTTGAAATACCTCTGGCTGACAGTGATGGCCCTGACACATTTGTCATACCTCTCAACCTCAGAGCAAGAAATCTGGGCAAATCCGTAAAGACAAAGGCCCAAAAATAAGGACAATTTTTAAACTTTGCTCTTATAAACTTGCATTAGTATGAAATTTCTGAAGGGCATGAAATCTGAAATTCATATGCTTGTCATTATTTTCTAACTTCAGTCTTTAATGATTTGCTACTAATTTGTCAGAAACCCACAATTGTATGAAAAAAACAGACCAAAATGTGATGCAAAAATATAAAATAACCACACAATACAGCTGGGAACCTGTCAAAGAAGGGGTGCTTTTTTAATATTAGTACTGTTAAGTTGAGCAGCTGACAAAATAAGAGAATCTACATGCATTTCTGAAATAAAAATAATCTATAACTCTGATCATTACAATTATTTATTAATTGTAAACCCTCCACGTTTTCTTCCAAAATTGCCATTTTGTGGACGGATTATTAGGGGGAGAGCAACATTGTGAGCCAAAATCATGGACAGTTGAGAGGCTTGGTTATACCTAATTCTATAAAGGGATTTATTTGCGCGTACCTCTCAACATCTTAATGCATGAAATGTGGACAATACCAAATATATCGGGGGAACACTCAAATAGTACTAAAAATTGCATAAGCTTAGACAGTTGATAGAATAACCTGGTCTTGCTTTAGCATGCATTTTTCTGAATGGTATGAAGTCTGAAACTCAATGTCTGTCATTATTCAATGACTTCATTCCTAAATGATTTGTCAGAAAACCACAAATTTTATGAGGAACAAACCAAAAATAAGAAGCAAAAATCTATTCATTCTGTGAAAATCTGGACAGTTGAGAAGTATAGTTCAGCTGGGGCTGTCTTTGAGTTTGCTGCCCTTCCCCCTCACAAAATCATTGTCGAATGGGGCATTCCCCCCTGCAGCCATTCCAATGTCCCATTACTTGGTTATTTTGCCCCATTTATAATAAACACTGTAATGTGCATACTGCTTTACTTCTACAATGATTTGGATTTCATAAAAGTTTTATTTTACATTTTACAACACAAAAACTAATAGACATCTGCTAAACAAAACAATGCAGTCTCACAATGAAAATAGGCTTAGCATTAAAACTTCTCTGCCCTTGAAACTCACATTCATTGAAACAGCATTGAAACCCACATTCAAAGAAAATACATATGGCCAGTGGCAGATAAAGATTAACTTTGGGCTGTTTTCAAATCATAGGCCCCTTGCACACGAAACATACATGTGTTCTTTTATACATATTCCTGATTGTATTAAATTATATTCCTTGTATAATACAGTACAGTTGTTAGAGGGAGTTTTAAATTTGTTTTGAACACTTTTCCAGTAAACAATGAAACAAAATGCATGCACCAATAATGACAAAACTACCCAATTCAGAACATTTCCATCATAAAAGTCTACTCAACTTCTGCAATCCACCAGTATCAGTAAATATGCACAATCTCTGCAGAAATAAAAGTCATCTAAATAAATCCACATGAAAGAGATCTGTAACTAATGAAGAGGTTGCTGCTAGTAAACAACTTTATACTTCATTGTTTCATCTACAAATGAATGCCTGTTTCCCTTGAGGAATAAATTGCCTATGTTACATTAAAAAATGATAAGCTAGTAATATTGCAAAAGCTAATGAATGGAAAACTGATAACAGGTTCATAGTTACTTGGTATCTTCACCAAAGAGGACATTCTCAAGATTGCAGCATCCACCCCCTTTAAAAGTACAACACAGTACAGTATCAGCAATGCATCTACATACTGTGGGAGCAGAACCCATAGCCTTCTGCAGCAACAGCAAGTACACTACCTGTTGTGCTATGAACAACAGAAGCAGCCTTAGCATAAGCAGCACTAAACTTCTCTTCTCCTAAAGCTCTCAGCTCCTTGTAAAATCCACTCAACACTCAACTGTATATTTCAACTTTGCAGCTCAAGAAATCTGGAAAAAGTCAAAATTTATGGGAGGGGGGGGGGGACAAAAGCCCAAAAACTAGGGACACATTTTAAACTTTGCTTGTATAATCTTGGAAAGTTGCTAGAATAATATGCTGTGTTACCACCATGCATTTTACTGCCAAGTCTTGAACCCGGTATGCTGTGCACTATAGTCAGAGCAACATACCACTATGCCAAATCAGCTGTTCCATGAAAGACAGGAAGAATGAAGCTTAAATGGCTATCATTTAGTAAATTCAGTTCTCACAATAGCTCTCAATATATTTGCACAAAACACCTAGACAAAACCAATAATGGGGAATACAGCCCCCAAACATATTCAGTGAATTCAGTTCTCACCATAGCTCTCAACCTCTTAGCACAAAAAATGTGGACAAAGCCAATAATGGGGGAATACAGCCCCCAAAATAGGGACAAATTTCAAATATTGATCTTATAAACTTAGAAAATTGCTAGAATAAAAAGTTATGTGTTACCATGTACTTCCTGAAGAATTTTCTGAAGAATATGAAATCTGAGATTTAAATGTCTGTCATTATTTAGTGAATTCAAAATCCAGAAAATCACAGATTTTATGAGGAACAGAACAGAACAAAAATATGAGATAAACATTTGGCTATCTTTCACAAGTAGTGATGGGTAGGGAATTCAGGCTCTTGCTACCTTGCACCCAAGGTCAATGTTTTGAACCTGAGTTATTCTCTCTAGCCACCAGGTATATTTAACTGGGGCATTACACATGCACACACACACACACACACACACACACACACACACACACACACACACACACACACACACACACACACACACACACACACACACACACACACACACACACACACACACACACACACACACACACACACACTTCCTGAGTTTGGAGTCTGTTGAAATACAAAAGTCCTTCCCTGTGAGAGCAGCTATCCAGCCTGCAGATGTTGCCATCTGATCCCCTTCCCATCTATGCAGTTGCAAATGCACAGACTTCTGGGGCATCTGTAGTCTGATGTCTTCTTTCCTAATCTGAACTGGTTAAACAGCAGTCCAGATTCCTGCATGCATATGTGGAGTTTGAGAATGCTGAGCATGCATGCATGGAGTTCCAGGACTCGCTAATTATTTTTTTATTTTGTTTTTCTTTTCTTTTTACAGCTGGGGGGGGGACTGCAGTCCTGCAGTCCAATAGCACAAGTTGCCCCTGCCTGTATGAATTGCACCTTTGCTGAAGAAATACATGACTAGCACAGCTTAGTCTCTAAGCATTCATGTAAAGAGTGTAAATACCATCACTAGACGGTAATTCATCCTGTGACCAGGATTAATATTTCAAAGAACACCGAGCTTTACACACTGCAAATATGTACACATTCCAGAAGTCAGTTTCACTTTTAATGACTCTCCTGCATTTCTGTTGAAGGCAATAGGACATTCTTTACAGTCCACATTTTTCCATTCTGTGCATTCTACATACTGTAAGATTTGCTGAGAGTAATAATCACAGTTTTAATGAAAAAAATAATTAAACGTAAGTGAGCTGAATGCAGATTTTGTGTGTGTCTTACTAAAAGACAACTGCAAACTTCACTCAGGCTGTCACAGTACCATGTAGATACAGCCTTTTCCTTGTGGTGAGCTAAGGAATGTGACATTGCCTTTAAAAGTTGAGACTTACATAGAGTTGTGTGTATTTTGATTCACATAGCATAGCTTTCTGGTCTCTCTGAGTACTAGATAATTCTGAAGGAGATGGTGTTAAGGAAGCCCTTGATTAACCAAGACCACATGTTTGAAGGGATGCACGCAGTCTTAATGCAGATTAGTCCGCACCAAGACATAACAAGAAAGTTATGTATCCAGTGATGTGCATAAACCATAGGTTGTGAATTTGTAATAAACAAATGTACTCAGTTTAGTAATGTTTGGATGATTATCTGTCCTTTCCATAATTTCCCTGATTAGTAGTAATTGTAACAAAGATAAATCTTACCCTCATGGTCATACAGAGTCCTAAAACTCAACCATTTCTCTAAATTCCAAGTGCTATTTTCTTTCCATACTGATTCAAAAAGTATGTTTTTTGTATAAGAATTTTATATGCAACCTATATGTTGGGTGGTATTCATAGTATGGTAGTTCACATGTATGTAGCTGTTCTGAGCGAGAAGCACCACTACTCATATATGTCAATAAGGTAAGTTAAGTGCATTTGCAATGAATAATGAAAAGAAAATGGATTTGGAAGAACACAGCCTCTTATTTCAAAAGCACAAAGTATTTAAAGTCAAAGGTTAAGCAGATTCGAAGACTGACATGAAAAGCATAAGCTATGTATTACTTTGCAGTATTTCGTCTATATTCAGATATTAGGGATGGATGCAGCTTTGTGCAGTCATGTTTAAAATACCTGAGGCAAACTGAGGACTACATAGTTTTTGTTATTGATATTTAAAAAAAAAAAATAAAAGGTTTTAATCCATTTTATGTTGACACTGATAGTTTCATTAAAGAATAGAAGGGGAAGACAGGAAAGTTTGAAAAAGGGGATACACAACAAAGAGAGGAGCACAGAAGGAAAACCATCAATACAGTTGTGCTAGAGGAGGTAGGAGGGGAGGGACGCAAAGATTTTGTCCATGTATAGACCTCCCCTATATTTTAAATGTTTTTATACAAGAGGATTGTGGGTGGGATATAGGTAACAGGGTATATGTGAAAGGATAAGTAAAGAAGGGCTGAAGCACCTGCAGGAGTCCCACCTCCAGAGCCTCAAACACTTCCACTGCCAGATGATGGGTTAATGGAGGACCCCGATGCTTGAGGTGGTAGGGGCTCATTGTGTTGTGGTGGTTGACACTAGTGGGGGCAATGTGTTTGCAGTAAAGCCTCGACTGGCTGAATCTTCCATACAACTACCTCTTCCAACACATCATCAACCAAGTCCTGAAGCTCATGTTCTGTGAGGCTTTTCCAGGCTGCTATGTGCTGGGGTGCCTGCAGGACCACTGTCAATACCTTGACACTGTGGGGATGTCCCCAGACAGGCAAATGGTAAGCTATCCCTAACCTGGGAGGTATATGCCTGGCTCACTCCAAAGAAGTTTGTAGGTGTAGAAAAATTAACATAAATGGAAGAGAAATAAAATAATAAAGGACAAAAGAATGTATAAATAAAATAACAAAAACAGAGAAAAAAAAGGTGTAGGGAAAGACAAAAAAGAAAATACACTCAATACAATCACACATCAAGCTACACAGCATTACATTTAAAACATTTATATTTTTATAAATCTTTATTGAAGTAAAAGAGAGTAGTATGTGGAGTCTTTAGTCATACTTGTATTTCAAAGTGTACGGGATGTCCTTACACAAATTTTGAGATGAAATGTTATGGGGAGTGTTTACATACACTTTTGGGATGAATTGTCCTGGGAAGTGCTTATGCTTATTTGGCAGGACAGTGTCTGATATCAAGTAATGTTGGGGATTTACATGCTGTAGTGTACTACACAAACGCATTAGTATGAAATGCTGCATTAAGAGTACCTGTCATAAATACTTACAACTTATAAAGTCATTGCCAGGGTTGACTACTGCCCTTATATCAGTCATGCTTCCAGTAATGCACTAAATACAATCTATTCCTTCAGTTACAAATATGTATCAGTAATTTGATTATAAACTTTAATGATATTATTAGTCACTTGTATATCAGAATATGCCATACTCTTACTTGCAATAATATAGTGAGTGCAATCTATCCCATCATTTACTATGAGCTATCAGTAAATTAATTAAATACAGTAATAAAATCAGCTAAAGATAGAAGTATTGCAGTTATACGCTGACATCTGTCTCTCTTGCTTGTAGTAATGTACTGATTGCACTGTATTGCATCAGATAATTCTGTATGACTTAAGCAAGCAATAATGCCCAACAGGGTGTGTTAGTATGTAATTAATGCCTGCCTAGGGGTGTTGTGAGGCCCAACTCTGCAGGTAGACGGTCTCTACACCCTGAAAGGACATTACTTATGGGTCTATATTACATACAACTTTGAACATGATATGGTTGAAACCATAAGTTCGAAGTTGTCATACTCTGACTGGGAAAAAAAGGAAAAGAAAAAGAAAAACAACATACCCGATGGTTGTAAGTGGGGGTGGCAAGCCCCCCTGCACCCCCCACACTCCCCACTCTTTAAATATACCAACTCCGAGGTCACGCTACAGTGCAGTAAAGGAAATTTTCCCTTTACTGCACTGTAGTGTGACCTCGGACTTGGTATATTTAAAGAGCTGGGAGTGTGGTGGGTGCAGGGGGCTTGCCCACCTGCATATCACCTTTTATTTTCTTTTACCTTTTTTTTATGTTTTTATACGTAGTCAAAGTTCCGTAACTTTGGATATGTTGGACTTGGACATACGAATACATACATATGGTAGTCGAAGTTATGGAACTTCGACTATGTAATATAGACCCATTAATTACACATTAACACACATCCTAGAGGACATTACTGTATTTAGAGAATGGGCTCTCTGTAAAATTGTTGTGTTTTACTAACTTATTTATATTTTTATTACTATATTATTTTTTTTACATATTTTGGATGTAAAATAGTTCCTCCATCTAATGTTACAAAGTTGCTGTATCATATGCAAACGGTGTTAGAGGAGGCATTTTACATTCAAAATATATCCTTTTAAAAACATATCTAGATATATGCTTTATTTTTAGTATGTTACTGATAAAATGGTTTCTTGCCGGTCACTGGTTATTAAAGTCATTAAATAATGACATACATTTGACTTTCAGACTTTATTTCTTTCAGAAAGTTCATGTTAACACAAATCCTTTTATTTAAATTACTTTTTATTTTTTAAGTATAACATTTAAAATCTGTTCCTAGTTTGGAGCTTTGTTCCCCCTTTATTTCAGGCTTTATCCACATTTCTTGAGCTTAAAGGTCGAGAGGTACGCAAACCTCTTATCTGTTGCCTTGTTCCATCGATCTCACTGTCTCTCCTTCTGTCACACAGACACCACTCTTCCCCAACATACACACAAACTTCAGAAAATGCATGCTACATCAACTCTGTGTTTTTAAACAGGAATATGTTCCTGTTTTGAACCTTTGTTCCCCCTTTTATTTTACATTCTCTTCAGTTAACTTATGTAAGAGGTGAGAGGTTTGTAAACTTCTTGACTGCTGCTGCTGCTAGTGTGGGATCGCTCTCACTCTTCACACTCTCATTCTCACACACTTTGTTTTCATGCATGCATTCCCACACACAGACAGAAACAGACACACACACACACACACACACACACACACACACACACACACACACACACACACACACACACACACACACACACAC
>NC_056725.1:1153508888-1153691388 GCF_019279795.1 Protopterus annectens | reverse complement strand
TCACACATTCCTGCTGTGTGCTTGGAAAGGCGTGGATGTGCTGTGGATGAGTGCAGACTTCACAGTTGTCTGCAGTACATTCACAGGAGTCTGAATCCACATTCATGAGCATCCCAGAGTGTTTTACATATAAAAGTGGCCATACATGTTCATGTATTACTGCAATTCATAGAGATTGATGTAAAAGACCCTAATTTGCATATAGAACAGGTAAAGAGACATGAATTTACATGGAAAAGTTGAATATTGCCATATCAACGAGGCATTATTTGAGTTAAGTGAGAAATGTCTTAGGAAACCACAGACCTCCTAAAGTAAGGAAATACAAATATTTTAACTTAATAAGAAGTACTTACAAATAGGTAACTGTGTTGAGTTAACTTAAAGAAATGGCTGCTTTACTAGTATCATGTGCATGTTATGATGGGCATTAATGAATATTGTAAACCTATCATTTGGAAGTGGGAATTTAGTATAGCAGCATTGTAAATGATTAAAGATTTATTTTATTTATTTAAAGACCACTGAGGAAACTCATTACTTTGTTGTCGTGCAGTGATTTTGCATACATGGTAGAAATGCAGTTATGCATTTGTGCAATACTGAAGTGGTAAGGATGCTTCTTGACACAACATGCATGTGTTTTTTACTGGGGATTTCTGACTGTCAGGGATGAGTGAAAAATGATATGAATACATGACAATGCTAAGAGGTAGGGAAGGATGAATCTGTTAAAAAGTGTTTATATGAATGTGCTACAACACAACCTCACATGTCTGGATTTGTTTAACTTTTATGTTATACTTCCAATTAGGCTATAAACTTCTAGCTGTTGATAGCCTGCCTTTGGTCTGGGTAATGACTGAAAAAGTCCCTTTACATACTGGCAAATGAAAGTTAAATAACTGATTGATTGAATGAATGAACGAACAAACAAATAAATAAACAGTTAAATAAATATATGAATTATTAGTCTGCCATGTCTCCAAGAAGCATGGTAAATATCTTGTGGAATCCAATATCAGTGTATGTGTGTAATTCATGAACAGAATCACATGTATGATTGTATAGGACTTTTGTAGGGCATGGAGAAGTGTGCAGTGTGTATATAACTATGGGATTTGTGTCATCTAACACTTTTTTGGAGGGTGGCAGGCACACATGGTCGTTGTTATGCAGTTTGAATGATGATTACAAGCAAACTTGTTCTGATGTATGATTGTGGCCTTTTTTTCCTTTATTTTAATATTCAGTAATGATGCAAAACATGGGATCAAGCAAAGGTCAAGGTACAGCCATGAGAAAAATCACATCCTCATGGCATCCCTTAGGACAAATGGGAATCTTCCTTTTGGTAAAGGGGGTCCCAAACAAGCTGAAAGGACAAAGCCTAGAATCAAGTTGCCTTAAATATTAATGCAGTGGGTGGCAGAAAATGCATATAAATGCAGTGTAAGAAGACAGCAGATGGTATGATAGGATGAGCTCGAAACAAGGCAAGGCAGAATGCAAGTACTTGTACTGGTATGGGGAGGGGTTGCTCCAACCATTATTCAATTAACAGCAGATGAGGACTATGTTATCTTTATTTGTGGGGGATGAATATGACACAGATGATGATGTCACTGGAATAATCAGAGGTGGTCTGGAAACTGGCTGTTATCCATGTCTGCAGCAGCAACACGTGTCTGCTCAGGAAGGTTATTTTAAAAACAGTATTGTATATTCATATAGTGAACTGAAGGCCAACAAGGAATGGGTACATTAAACCCATGACAATTACTATTAACAGCTGAATCTTTCACATCTTCACAGAATGACAATGAAGGCAGTGAGCATGGTAAGTGTCCCACATACCTCCTTAATATTCATACAGTAGTTTATGCTATTTCTTTGCTATTAATGTTTTCAAATATTTTTTACATGGTTATCATCAGAAAGAAACCATTCTACAACACCAATGAATTTCAAGACTATAAATAGTAGTACTGCTGTTGGTGATGATGATGATAGAAACATAGTTACATTGATGAGGCAGCCTGAAGAAAGTGGCACGCTCTTTCCAAGTTTAATGGCAAGATCTCACACCCCACAACATGTTAGTAACATTGCAAGAAGTGACAGTGCATCACAAAGTCAAACATATGCTGACATTACACTCTACATTCACACTTGTACAGGAGGGACAACCCTGTACCTCACCTCTAGATCAGGATCTCCAAACCCAGATGTGCACATTGAGGATGGTGGCAGTTATTCAGAGATTACACCTTTATAAAGGGGAGCAAGTGCAGACATTTCTTACAGCTATCCCAGGAAACACGAAAGTCATTGGCTGCTCAGCCGCATATGTGCCGTGACTTTGTTAGTGCTCAAAACACTGCCACAGAGAGTTAGCTGGAAATGGTCAGACCCCTCCAGGGTATGTGTGAGGATTTTTAGCATGGTTTCAAAATGGTACAGTAAGGATAATGCCATAATCACACTAATACATAGTATGATGGCACGCCAAGCATCCATGGCCGCCTCCATTTGTACACTAATAAGGACTTACCAGACTCAAGTAGGAGTTACTCTTGAAAGGAAAACAGGATCAGGTGCTGTCCAGACCTACAGGAGTGGATCACATAAGCCTTCTAGTGCTTCTCAGGAAAATAATGTAACTAGCTGGGGAGGACAATCATAACTCATGTCATACAGCCAATAACAACATTACACCTATCTAAATCTCTAATTCAAGTTCTATGATCATGTTCATGAATCACTGTCAGACCAGTGTATCTGCAGGGTCACCTACATCAGCTCTCTGTACAGCTGTCCTGACCAGCCCTCTTGAAAATAACTTCCACTGTCACATAGCCTATCCATTGAAGATGTGTTTGACTCATTTGATCTTGAACTACTGTGAATTAACTTTAACAATTCTGTCACAATTTCACCTGCTTAAAGACTGCTGAATGGTTTAACGAGAAGAGGAGGAACATCTAAAAGAATGTGGAGGGGGGATGGGACACTTTACAACTGCATACATTACAGCCTTATAATAGTACTACTTAGAACTTCAGGGAACTGTGAAAAGAAATCTGTATGACATAGCATAACATTGCAGTCATTAACACTGGTGCTCTAAGCATTAACATTCCAACAGTTGGCAGTTACCTACACCTGAAACGTATTAGTACATAGCTTGTCATCAGTAATGCAAAAATTACATGTTTAAATGAGTATCCTGCCATTTAAACAAACACTACTGCCAATTCACCCTCACCACTGCACAAATTATATTTTTTACCTCTGAAGTCGAAAATTATTTTGCACAATAAAAATAATCTGGTGTACAGTACCTCAGAAAACAACATACTTTAACTTGACAATAAATTGCAAGATATAAAAAATATATTACATTTTCATTCAAGTGCAATGCATAAAGTTTTCAAATACTGACATGCAGTAAATGCATACTTATATAAACCACCTTTAAAGAATTTATTTTGCAAAACAGTTAAAAATGCACTGAGAAATGACTTCTACAAACAGTAATATGATAAACTGTTATAAAACAAAAAAATATATATTTTAATTGAGAGAGAGAGAATGTCAGATGTACAATGAGAGCTGTCCATGCACCACACAGCATAGCCTACAGATAACACTGCATGCATCAGTTATACTTTATATGTCTTTTTACTAGAAAGGAAACACTAATTTGAATGTCATGGTCCATAGTTCTGGACTAGACAAGCCTTTTCACCTGTGCAGCTATACGCCGTGCATTAGCCTTCCACAGTGGGTCCCTTACTACTGCTGCCGGTTGATCATCATTAGTCATGGTGGGAATGGAACTGGGAGCTGCAATGCGGGTCACTTTACCACCAGATCAGCACATGATCAAGTTATGCAGAGTAAACCTGCAGTAAACATCCTGCATATAGTAGCTGAGTCATACTGAAGGGCACCCCCAGACTCATCCAGGCATCTGAAATGGCTCTTCAGGAGTCCGAAGACCCTCTCAATGACAATACTGGTCTGGGTCAGGGATGTGCTTTAGGTCACGTCTGCAGCTCCACTTGGATTTCTCACTGGTGTCATGAGCAGTTGCTGCATTGGATATCTAGCATTACTTAAACAAAAAAAAAAGAGAAAAATGTGGGGAAGACAAATTCAGCTGTATATTTTAATGTGAATAACTACTTAAATACAATATAATGTAAACCATATTTTTCCACTTACCAACAAGATGACCCCCTGGACATCCTGCCATGCAGGAAGAGGCACAGTAAGCTGGTGTACCAGATATGGGAATCATGTGCAGTGCCAGGATACTCGGCAGAACCATTGGTAATACACCCCCATGCATCATACACTATCTGGCAATTGATGGAATGATAGCCCTTCCTGTTGCAGTACTGCTGCCATCCAGAAGGGGCCCTAATTGCAACATGGATGCAATCTATCATACAGAATAATTCAGAGAAATGTACCACCCTATAAAAGGCATGCATATAGTCCTGGCTGGGTTCTGAGATGATAGTGGGAAATAGAAGTACTCAGTCACATGCGCCAAGAGCATCTAGGAACTGCTGAAGAATCACTCAGAAAGAAACCTGTGAGATCTCCAATTTGTCCCGAGTCTGTCCCTGGAAGTTCCTCATGACAAGCAAAGTGAGGGCTATACATACCTTAGTTTCCACAGGGGTTGGAAGTCCATGCATTCCTCCAGTACTCCTATGGGTTATACATATTCACTAAGATCTTTATAATGTCCCTTTCTACTCTGAACCCATCAACTATCTCTTGATTATCTTATCAAAACTACAATGAGTTATCCTCTGCGTATATCTCTGCTTTTCTGGCCAGTGAGTGTTGCTGGGCACAAGCAGTTTAGGCCTGACCAAGACAAGCAACTCCCATCTAGAAATAGCAAGGCTAGCAGCAAGTGACATCATTTTTGTGGATTGCAAAGTACATAGAATTAGCAAGACTCTGCTTTACACAATATATCTGCGGACTTCAGGGAAGAGTGGGAAAATTCCACTATGAATCAGAAACAGATGATATAATGCTTCACTACCATATGTTGAGTAGCATCATAGCTAATTTAAACTATTATGACTTAATTTGCTTAAGTTTATTTGTGACCATCATATTTTACCATAAGTGGCCTCTAGGAATCACAGCTGAGTGGACAGTATAAATAGCCATAGTTCATCTGTGTCATGACTATGAATGCTATCCTTTCTGACTGCAATAATTATCCATTTTTGAGATTTAGAAGCAGACTTCAGTTCAAATTGAATATAAGTCATGTCATTTTGGCTTTTAATAACAAGACATTGCTTCTTTGTGGTAAAGAATTAACAAGGTAAGGCTGCTGCCTGGCAACATAGGATATATATGTATACGTGATGATTTCTGGTCCCAAGTACTGACACCATCACCTTGATCAAATGCTTCAGTCATAACCCACATCTGTCACAACTGTAACTTGACTAAAATAAAGTTACTTAATGTAGCACAGACAAGCTTTTCAGAAGAGATCATATATCAGTAATGATGCTTACCTTTTTTCATCCATAATGCCTGTAAATAAGCCCACTCATTCAAAAAGGCTGCTCATGGTGCCCCAGAAGTTATCAGTGACATATGAATAAACAATTTCTTACCCATAATACACAGTTACTGTTGTTGCTGTCCTCTAAACACTTCCCGTTAAGTAACTGCTCTTCCCAAGCACTCTCCCAAATGGGCACCATGCTTATGAGGTATAAGCAGGCCCTTTATAATATTTAGAGCTGTGCACATACGAGAAAAAAACTAGTGTGATCTTTGTTGTGGAAAACAGCTGGGATGGGAGATGATATGGATTTGTAAAATGAGGAGTGGTTGGTGAACAGTGATATATTGTTATTTATTCCATTATGGGAACAGGACAATATACAGTCAGCCAAGGCCCTTATTCAGGAGTGGATAAGGTAGCGAGTTCCACTCTAATAGAATAAACAGTAATAAAGGAATAGTTGATTATTTGATGATAAGAGACATACCTTTCAACCTCTGAGCATTACAAATCACAGACTTTTAAAAACATAATGGAGGGTCAGAAAGAGTAGCATTTTCTTATTCCTCAGTCTAGAAGTTCCTGAAGTGCTAGAAAACACTGAGTTAATGATCATGAGTCTTTACATATCTATGATTTAGCTATTTTAACAATGTAAGTACTATTAAACAGATCAGATTTCTTTATGAAAATCAGGAAATCTATGAGAAACAAAACTAAATTTGAATACAGAAAATATAGCACTATACCTAAAGCATAGCAGCTGAGAAGAGGTATGATAGACACTAAAGGAAAACTAATTAGATATGTAAAGACAAATCACACAGAGACAATAACAGTTTGTAGTCCTGACACATAGTTAAGTACAAATTTATCTGTGGCACGGAAAAGAGCACAGCATTGAAGATTGTCAGTGACCTATTTTGGGGTGTCGCTATAGTCCTAAATACAGACATTCAATGTGGGTATGTAGACATACACTAGTCAGACCAAGCAAGGTGGCCTTCCTTTTGTAAAGGCTGTAGTCTGATAATACATTGTGGAGGTTGAATGTGGCAGAATATTATCAAGATACACTAAAATAAGACAGATGACATAAGAGAAGGGCATGCCTGACAAAAGCAGAAACAACAAAAAATACTTCTAAGCAGGTGTCGTTTTACATTGAAAGTTGTGAAGAAATGCCATAGGCTGCTCATTAATGTGGTGGATTGTACACAGCAACAGTAATTTGTGGTGAGTTAGTTAGAGTAGGTAGATATGTGGGTTAGTAGTATAACCAGACAACCCTGACCACTATCTGTCCTATTGAGTTTCCTGGTTTAATGCCATGATGCGCACACTGGAAAAACAACAATTTTCCCTGTGGTGACCTCATCAAAAAACAATGTATTTGTAGTAAACAGGCAAAGAGTAATGACCAGTGCAATCAGTGATGCATCTGGATGTCCTTATAAGTTGGCATGCTTGCTATAGCAACTTTATTGTGTGGGCTTTTATACTAGTTAATACTGTCTCCAGATATTTTTAGTCTATAGTGGTGATTTTTATACAGTGAACAGAAACTTAAAAAGGCTTTAAAGACAATCTTGGAGTATTATCTTATCAAACAGACAGTAAAAATGTAACGTTTTTTCATTAGTTATAATATTTTATGAAATATTCACATTTCCTTGTAAATTCACATAAAACACATGCATACAGTTTTAAATGTAATAAACAAGATCTATAAAAGCATTTCAATAGAGTGAATTAAAACTATGTTGTTGTTCTTCTTCTTTTCCTGGTTAGGGGTCACCACAGCGGAACTCCAGTCCGCTAATGATTGGCAGTAGATTTTTATGGTGCCGAGGTGCCAGCTCAACACCCAACCTTCAACAAAGGCATGCCCATTTACGCATGTCTTTTCAACACCACTCGACCGCGGGGAGGACATGCAGATTCCACACAGAAGGCGCTCCAGCTGAGAATCGAACAGGAGAACCTCTTGCTGTGAGGTGACAATGCTACCCCTGGACCACCACAGCTCAGAGTCAATTAAAACTATAAACTAAAAATAAAAGGAAAATATTTCACAGTAGCACCAAAAAAGTAAATGATTACTGAAATATATAAAGAAGTATGATTTATTTAGAAAAAAAATACCCTTCAGGTCCTTTATTCTGCATGGCAGTCATGGCTTAGAAGTATTATATGTTGATTTCATGCATATTAGGCTTCTGTTGTCCTGTTTAGTGAATAAATAAGTGCAGTTTGCCCAGAATGGTCTGACTTAACACTCACTGCTCAATTGTTTTGTTATTGCTCAGCTTAAACCTATTTAATTTATCAGTGCTACAAGGGTATGGGAAAGACAGATATGACAATCAGCCTGCATTCTGTAAACAATTTTTGGCTGAAGTTTACCAAATTGGCATGAAGTTTCTGTAGCCTATTTTTGCTAACTGCATTTATTAGGCATCCTGATAAAAATGCTGCCGAATACCATGATCTTCGTAGTAATGATCTGTGACTATGAGCTGGCTTGATGCTCTATACACCTGTTTTAAGAAGCAGAGAAGATGATTTGAGATATGTCATGAAAATCTGAATCACTTTCCTCAAATTTAGCTTTGTTTCAAACCAAATCCTGTCACTCTCCTACAACTTATATTTCTGACATCATTTAATGTTTTATGTATTCACAAAGGAGGACTCTGTTCTTCGCAGTTTTAAGTTGCATGACATACATTATATAAATTTCACAAAAGTAAAACTGTACTGGCATATAACTGTGCAAGCTAAACATGAATTTTATTTGTATAGCTATAAATCATATTAAAATGTATTTTCATTAAAGTAATAGAATACCTGACATCCATTACATTTGTACCTCCTCTATTTCACAATGGGTCAGCATTCTAAAATACTTACTATAGAATTTGTTACCATTTCTTAGCTGCTTTTAAATTTAGTAGTTAATATTTTGAAAAGTGCTTTTGGCGCATGTTTGGTTCCTCACTTTTAAGTCTGTCTTTACCATTAAGGAAGTGTCTGTTGCTATGAGGGCAAATTGAAGACAGCAGACCTGCTGTTAATCCAGTGGCAAAGTAAGGCATGTAGGTCTCTTTTCTTTATTTTTTTACTTATGGTATTTATTAAAATGGGGCTCATACACTGCCAGTACTTGAGATAATAGCTCATGTATGAACTGTACAACATTTGCTCCTTTATTTATAGTCTGTGAGAGTACAGCTTATGTATGAAAAAAGGAAAGTGAAATGTAACCAGCACTGACGGTGACCAAGAATGTAACTATTTCAGTTTTGTTTTGTTAACAAATGTTATAAAACATAGTGATAGTGTACACAAACATCTTCAGTGCAAAACTGCAAGAGCTTGTTTATGGCATTGCTGGTTTTCTGCCAGCCAGTCTCCAACACCTGTGTGTATGAGGAATATAAACTTGTTAAATTCTGAAGTTTATCAGACTATTCTGTGTTCAAGGCAGTGCAATCTAGTTGTTACTGGTTCATATTTGAGTCTCGCAGCATATAATAAGTCAGAGAAATGGTACTGACTGGTTCACACACCTGCCAGTAAAGAATGTAGACAGCAATAAAAACATTATGTTCAAGAATGACAAATGTACAATGGCACCAGATCCATTAAATTGCTGTGCTCATCACTCATGTTCTCGCCCTGCAGTGGTGTACACATTTCATCAGCTTGGCTGCCTATTGCTTTGTGTCCATGTACTGTGGGACTATTTACTTCACAGCCTCCATAGCATTCTTTTGTTTTAAAGCCTTCTGGTCTGTCTGCAGCTAAACCCATGCCTGCTTTGTTGGCCATAACAATAACCTCTCATTCTCCACTTCTTGAGCCCTACATTTAATCTCAGCTCCTGCCATGCTAGCCGCCTTCTGTTTAATTGACCTAGTACTGTTGTCCTATAATCTCCTTTCCTATAAAATATGCTCACTAAGTTACCTGGTACCCAGGAGCAGACGTCAGGTAGATCACACATCTGCTTTATGTACAGCATCTCTTATGCTAAGCCAAGAGTTACAGTTTGTAATTACCATTGTTACAATGAAGACAATTTTCTTGTGAAAGCCCTTATTCAGCACATCACAGAGGATTATCCCTGACTCCCCCTTTCTCTGGTGTATAAGAAAAGACTACAGTTTCTATTCATGTTTGATATTTAAATGTAGAAATAGTCACTCATAAGGTTAGACGCATTTTCAGACTGTGACGTAGTATTTTGTCTAACTGTATTGTTCTTTGTGGAAGTTGCTGGCATTGTAGTCACAGTATAAAGGAAATTAAGTTTGTAGATCTTTTTCATTTTATACATTTGTTCACCAGGTAAACGTATGAGACACCAGTGTCCCTTTTCAGGGATGACCTGGGTAGTACTGTCTGGCTAAGGGGCTTGCTTAGAGTCACTTGGTGGGCAAATGGACATGGCAGGAGTCAAAACCGGTGTTCCTTAGTCACAGGAAGCATCTTATTACCAGCTCAAAGTCTTAATCCTATGTGCTAACTGTAGACTATGTTCTAATTGTCAGAAATTAAAATTGTTTGCTAACATACCTTTGCATGTTATGTCCAATAATTTATTGAAATGTAATATTACTAATATGTCTGTACAATATTTACAAGGAACACATGAAAATATAATGTAGCCTTCCATTTTATGAGGTTTGTAGGTTTTTGCAATAATACTGTCTCTGTTTATTTACAATATTTAGTTCCTGTCCTATTAATTAACTGTGTCTGTATGATGTTGCAGAAGCAGAGAACTTTCTGTGAAACAAAACTGATGATAACAAAGGTAATCTGCTATATATTATTATCAGATGATGTGGACCATAGACAAATCTACTAATCGGGTACCAGATGTGGCAACAATCTAGACTTTAACATTTCCTAATGTAATCTCAGTGGAGCAAGAACCTTTTTAATGTTAAACTATTTGAATGACAGACTAAATGTGAAATTCCTGTGATGACTTCATTACTTATAAAATCATTTTTTGCTTCTCTCTTGTTTACCTCAAGCACTGCTCTCTCCAGTACCTACTGTTATTTGTTTCCTTTAAGGGGAAAAGGATAGGGGTGGAGATCTGACTTTATCACACTTTGTGGTATGGTCATTGTTATGGTCTGTTCATTGTTTCTCCTTCCACTGTGCTCAGCTTGCAACAACAGCTTGAAAAAAGGGATCAGTGCTTCCACTTCAGTGGCCTACTGTGGACATTTTTCTGTTCCACTATTCCACTAGCTACACTCCCCTCTGACTTCCTAAGAGGGGCTGCAAAAATCTATACGTACCCCTCACAAGAGGTAAGATGGGCATTATTTCCTCATGTATCAAAGTCATTAATAAAAAGTGGGTCATCTGTGCCACTCAGAGTTCTTCACCTCTACTATATCACCAACCATGCTCAGGAGCTAAAAGCACCACAGACCAGTATAGACTGGAGTTCTTCCCTTCACAACCACTAAGAGTAAACAATTTCTGCTTGTACTCTATGTGGTGATATTCTAAGAGAAAAGGTTACCATTTAAACAGACATTATGTGCATCTCAGATATGTCTGGACAAAGTGCCACAGTTTCGCTAACATACAATCACATAAACTGGAAAGGGTGACATAACAGTGGCAGAAACCAAAAGCACCATCTCAAGAGACATGGTAAAATTGGTCGTCTGTACAAAATAGAGAACAGGTTGAAGCCATAACCTCAAAAGGTGACTGCACAGAATTCTTTAACACATTGCTAAGAACAGAATATTATTTGAATTACTATGACAAATCTCTGGATTTGTTGCACTCTGATACTGACATAATTTAATTTATTTTAATGTGTATATCATCCCAAAATGTAGCATCACTGAACATTACTACTTCACAGATAGAACTAGCATCCTAGGCAGCTGCTTGGCATTATATTCAATAAGATACAGTCAAAGAAATGCTAAAAGAAAAAGGAAGCCACATTACCATTTCATTTTCTCATGCAGACTAAGCAATGGGTTACCAAGCCAGCCGAGGAAATGAAAGCTTACAATTATGGCAGGATGTTTCTTGGCAATGGTTTTCACTTTGAACTAGGATCCTCGCATCAGTCCAGAAACCGTATTTTCCTTCAAGCGCTGCACTGAACTAACAACTAACTCAAAAGCAGCTGAACAAAACACATCTTTCCCAATTTCAAAAGAAAGTTTTTGGCCAGTGCACTAGACCAATTCTTCTTTTTGTTTGAAGCCTCTGACATAAAAGTCTTATTTTCGACATGTGTTTAATCACTTGAAGTAAACATAGAAAAGCAATGTGTGACCATATGTTAACCCACAGTTTCTACACTCCTACTTAAGTGGGAATAATACAACATCACAGAACAGTGTGCTGAAATAAAAAACAGCAGTCAACAGAATTTTGAGGGCTGTAGGGATAAAAGCCTCCTTAAGCACATAATTTCCATCTAAAATGGGAATACGTTAATTTATGGGTAGCAGTGGACATCATAACAGATGCTAAGAAAACAAAGGCCTCTTGAACTTAACTTGTAGTTTTTCCTGAATCATGCCACAAAGACCACTGATAATGGGACACAGACACTGACCATCACTTTGACTTTAGACTCTGGTTCGTGTCCCTCCTCTTGCATGTTAAGCTTTTCCCCATGCACTGAATCAGCTTTGTCAGCTGTTGTACAATGCAGATAACAAACAAATGCCCTACTGCTAATGTATCAGGGACTGGATGGTATTAAAATTCAAACCTATGTTTAAACATCCATAACTTATGATTACTTGGCCCAAGGCTTGTATGATCTTCTTGCATCCTTTACCTTTTATAACCTCAGTGTCATTTATTCTTGTGTATTAGGGTGGCCCAATTCTTCAACACGTGAACTCTTGGTATTTTCACATAGGCCAGACAAATAGATAAAATTGGGGATCCGAGAGATAACATGCAGTTTAGAATACGTGAGAGCAGTCAATTCATTTTTCTGGTGCAGAGATGAAAAACAGGTGAATCAGCAGCATTTTGTCAAAGCAGCCAATCACTAGAACCATTGCTATGAGTCATGGTTACATAAGGATATAAAATGCATTGTGGGAATCAGTGAACTACTTCATTTTGCAAGATCTGTGGGAAGAAAACAAAGCTGGAATATCCCAGAGTTCCTGTCCCTTATTGTCTGCATGTCAACTGTTGTAACAGCTAAGGCACAAAGTACATGTTGGAAGAATATCATCTGCTGGTGGGTTTCATCAGTGTGTCAGAAAACAATTATCGTCTTCCACACAAGCAAAGAGTAACAGCTCATCTAGCCACTCCTTAGTTACAAAGAGAGAAGAGGGCAACATGTCTGCAAAGTGATCTGGAATTGCACAGTAACCACACACTGAGTATAGTTTACCAATTGGGTGCATGAACCTGGATCCTGATAACAAACCTTGTTAAAGTGTGGATCATGTACATTGATCCTATCCCGAATAATCTCTGAAAGCAAGACATGTTAAGACATGTAGTATGACTCAGTCGTACAACTAGACATGCAAAACATGCAAGGAAGATAGGTTTTAGGTATTTCTCATTACGCAGTTGTAGAGTATGAACTGAGGTGCATGTATGCCATCATCCCTGACTCAGACAATAAACACACTGATTACCCTGATACAAAATAGAAGCACTGTTCTCATATCTACTTCCCATCACTTCCATAAGCAATCAGCTTGATTTCAAGAAGGCATACCTTAATGAAGTGGGTCTGAATCACATGTCACATTATAACCCCTGCACATGCTCTATAACGTTAAATGTGACCCTTTATAAGATAAAAATCTGGTAACTGGCACCAGTCTCTGCACAGTTTTAATGGTACTCAGTGACAGGTTATTCTCAATGAAAGTGCACTTGGCAGGGACTTATGCCTTTTCTTTTAGACTATCAATTTGTAGATGCCCATGGTGCTGTTTAAATGGTTATGATTCATACATTCATAGAGTGTCAAAGGCAGAGTAAGTCTGTGGACCATAACCTTGCATGGAAAGAGTGGAGACTACATTTCTATATAGATAAGTGTCACCCAAACCTCACAATTATGGGAAAAATGGCTTTATAATATTTCTTTCTCTCACTTTAGAATATATGATAAGATGTGGACTACAGTTATGAAAACTACTTATTTGTAATTTGTAAGACTTTTGAGGTAATAAAATCACAGAAAACCCTTGTATTTTGCAGTAACACATATTGTCAGACATGCTGTGTTTCTCCGAAAGGGTTTATTAAATTGGCCTATTGACTTTTTCTCTGCAGTCTAACTGCCACAGAACAGCACTTCACAAGTTTTTTTTTTATACTAACTCTTTATATTCATATTGGCTACCCAGGGCATGCAAGCCACACTTTTAAAACAGTCCTAAAATAAAAATGTAGTAGACCTGAAAAACAATATAAATGTCTGTTTGTTATTATATGGTTCTTCGCACTTGCAAAAAAAAAAAAAAAAACAGTTACTTGATGCTGTGAGAATTGTGCTTCTATGGATAGAAATTCAGAGTATCCTGCTTTTGTTGGCATTTCTAAATATTGTTTATATTGGATGTCTATTTTCAATTATTTAGGGGAAGCTGAGGAGAAAATCTGCAGCATGCAGTAAAGAATCCAGCACAGAGAAGTAAACTCTGAAGACACTATAAAAATGGCTGCATAAGTGACCAAATAAATGAATCCTCTTGGGAGGTGTGTTCTGTATTCTCTGGTTGCTTTCTTCTTAGTCTTAGCTTCTGCTAGACTGCAGGATTAAAAATGCTGGGATAATTTTATTTCCTACAGCTAGCCAGAATGTAATATTATGACACGTATATGGATTATCTCATATCTTTATGAACTGCTGTGTAGAACAAGTCTCAGACAGTAACTATGTATGAAAGTAACTTTTTTTGAAATATACTTCTTTCTAACAGTGATGTGCTGCAATAAATGTAAGCAGGAAATATTGCTTGTTTCAGATGCCAAATGCATTCCTGAGTAGAGATGTCATTCGATGGGTTGCCAACTGGCTTACTGACAGAACCCACACTGTAAAAGTAGCTGACTCCAAATCCAGTTCCAGACAAGTGACAAGTGGAGTACCTCAGGGTTCAGTCCTGGGACCTCTCATTTGGCATCTACTTCTCTGAAGTACAGGCCAACACTAAGGGACTCTGGCTAACAAAGTTTGCAGATGACTGCAAACTGGGAGCCATTATTGAATCCGCAAATGATGTGGCTACTCTACATAAGGACATTTACAGACATCCCTTTAACAAATCATAATAGTAAATAATGCAAATTTTCCCATAAAGGAAAAAATAAATACTATATTTTGACATCTTAGCATGAGTACATGTCACTATGCATTCTAACTCATAGTACTGAAATGTTCTTATTTTTCCAGGATGAAATTTCACATATCTCCCATAACTAAGGGTATAGTCTGTATCCACCATATCTGCTTCAGTGTATTTATTTATTTTGTTATCATTCATTAACTGTGTAAATTAGATGGTCCACAAACCCATTGCTGTCACAATTCAAGTCACAAAGGCAGGGATGAATTCAATATATATCTGGACAGTTTATTGTAGATAATTGATCAGAATGTTTTTATATAGTAGGAAAAAATCCTCATAAATAAAGGGAGAGCATGCAGTAAGTGAGCAGAAATCAGGACTGAACCCTGAACACTGTAGCTTTTATGCTGCCATCATACCACCATGCTGACATTCAGTATTGTGTTATATTACCTGTTCATTTGGTGTACAGTTTCACCTGTTATATTCAGCGTGATTTGCCTTTGCAGCACCTTTGCCTTGGTCTTCATAATGAAAGAATACTGTATGTTGCCCATGAGCAAGCTTATAAATTCACAACTGTGTGAAGTATATGTTACACATGAGTACACTTATAAATCCACAAAGAAAGGGATGTTTCATGTTGTCCATGAGTATGGTCATAAATTAATAGCTATGCCCTCACTACACTTCAGTACCAAACTTGAACAATGTCAACATCTGAATCCACAGGTTACGGTCAGTAAATGGGCAGTTCAGAGGTCATCCTGCTTATCACCTTTTTGTAATCTGCTAGCATCCTTGAAGGAGGGTATCTTTCCTTGGACGTCCGTGAGCGGCAAATTTCAATACAGTTGTGCATTTTTAGCTGTATAATTGTATGGTAGAACAATGATGACTGAGAAACTGTAAGAAAAAATAGACTAGAAGCTGTTGGCACAAGGTATACAACAAGATGAGCTAGAATTAGTACGCTGCAGATTGGTATGAAGTGGCTGCTCTTAGCATACCATGAAGCACTGGTGTTATGAATATGTTTTAATGATGGCAGTTATGCTGTTAACACCTAAAATAGAGATTTTAAAGCTGCAGCTTGGCAAGTACATCACTGTTTTTTAATGATTCTGTGTTACAGTCCTGTTACAGTGAAGATCTGCATCAACCTGAGCTGATATGTCTAGGAGTCCATGCCAAATATTGTAAAGGAATAATGATTGCAATGCAACAATGCAGGTCCAAAGCAAAGGCATGCAATCAAAACACATACCTGCACATTTTTCTTTATGGACAAACTTGGTCAACTACACACACTGCCACACCATATATCATACACAAACAAGCAAATGCACCAATAAACAGAGCAACCAACAAACTCACCAATCATAGAATCGCTTGCTGTAGTTTGTGCACTTTAAGCCACACAGAGTGCTACAGCATTTCATTTCTGACCAGAAATGCAATACCAGTATTTGAAGGCTTGTAATGCACTAAAGCCATGGAACACTACAATGCTTCCATTCAGATCACAAATGTAATATATTAATTTAATTGTAATCAAACATCTGAGGTGAACAGTCAGTCATACAACTGTCTGTGTGTCTTTGCTTATGTGTGTGTGTGTGTGTGTGTGTGTGTGTGTGTGTGTGTGTGTGTCTGTGTGGATATAGGTACGAGCAGGGGGTTTGCAATGAGATAGTTCTGACAACAGAAAACTGAAATATATGCAACCATTACATCATTTATGAGGGCTGTTGGTGAATACAAATGACAGAACCTGCTGAGTTTGCTCAAATTGAGCAGTCATTTTATTGGATTTGAACAACTAGTGTGCATTTGCATGAAGCCAGCTGGAAAATGTTATGTTCATTATTTTTTTAACAAAATCAGCCATTTGAGGTGTGTACAGTAAATGAAATTACTGCAACGTATGGATAAGGGGCTCTCTGTGATGAAAATTATGGCATGTGAGAGAAAGGATTGCTGTATATCTAGAAGTAACATGTTGACTTATTTTTTTCACTTTTCATCACAAACATCTGCACTGTATACAATATGGCATCCTGGGCAGGATGTGTATGACATCAGTTGATCACTGGCATAGTGACACAGTGAGTAAAAAAAGTCATGTCTCATGCAACCTGGTTCTCTGGCTGAATTTTTGGCTGTGATTCTTTCTGTGTGGAGTTTGCATGTACTCTCTTGTCTTTGTGTAAGTTTTATCCAGCTGCTTTAGTCTTCTCCTCAAACCATCAGCTGTATAATGTATACATGTGGCCATTTGTGGTTTTACTTTTATCCCAATCCAGAGGACACACAGAAGGTTTCTGGAGGGGCACTTTTCCCAGGTAAGATGTATATATCCTTGCAAGTATCTTTCATTTCATTTTATTGGAAACTACTATTTTGTTAGCTTTGAACATTAAAGTATATAGACACGCTTATTTTTACTTATCCTTGAAAGGAAAAAAATAAGTCTGTATTTTCTTCTTTACTCATGTTTTTTTGTTTAGGCCATAATTAAATCAAAAAGTTGTAAAAAAAGCTTTTTAAGTTGTAGCTCAGAGCATTTAGAAACATATGACTTCTGAGGCTTAGCAGCCCCAGTTCATTTATTTTCGCCACACTTATTGTAGTGGAGTCTTGGCCATTTAGGTTATGTTAAAAGGATGTATATAAAAGCTGAAAAGTAAGGAAATGTGAAAAAATACAAGACCGAAGTAATCCATCTGAATGTTGTGGGCCAGGATGTTGGGAAAGCAGAGAAGTGGTACTCAGATGTGGATGTTGTTGAAACCAGTATGCAATGAAAGGGCCTATGGTGATCTTTTTCTAGGTCTTCATTTCAGCTAAGGCCGGCTTCGATGATTACAGGCAGACATCTGAGGCATATATAGTCCATATAGCAATTCTAATGAGTAGTTACTGGTGCAGTTTGTAGATGAAAGTGACTGATTCCACCTGTCTGTTCACAGATAATGATCACTGACTGAAAATAATAGAGTCAATTCCTGTTTTCCCCACCCATTCAATTGATTAATGTACCTCCTTTGCTTTGAAGTCACCAGCTACCACTGGAGACCATGAAAACATGTATATGGTAGCTACTGCATTTGTAAATATGTATATAAAAGAGGCTGTACTTACTGGTAGTAGTCATGGAGATACATACCATTACCTTCGCCATCCTGTACCACTGAGCCATCTTGTTCATGCCTAGCATACCATACCATCCATGATAGAGAAATAGTGGGCTGCTGAGAGGCACCATGTATGAGCTGGTCAAGTTGTATTGCTGTCACATTTTGTCTAATGAGTTTCTGGAAATAGCCATTCATGAAGACATAAAGATATGTCTGGCTTTCAGGATTTTATCTACAGATGCCTTCCAGCAAACAAGAGGGTGTCCTACTGAGTATTTTCCAGGCATATGCCTCAAGGATACTTCACCAGTTACAGTGTGTGTTAAGGGGGAGTAGATGCTGTTCCTATGTACTAGAGAGGGGCAAAGCAACATCATATGGACACATTATGTCACAGCTATTTCCCTGAGGTATTGGAAGCCACTGACTGCCAGACATTGCAATAATGGCCTCACTTGCAGATCAGGGACAATGAATGGTTTATCAACCATTAAGGGCTCCACACAACTGTCAGATGATCTGCAATGTAGAGGGTATAACATATAATCTAACAGAAGGCCACCCAGGCTTTACCCATAATTCCATCTGGCACACATCTGAATTATATTGTCAGCTTGTACAGGATGATTTTCCAGAATGCCTTCTCATTGGTAATGCCAGATATGCCCTAGAGCAATCACTAAAGACACCATTTATAAACCCACAGAGTATGGTTGATAGTGCATATAACACTTCCCTGTTGCAGAAATTATTCTGTTTGGCCTACTAAAGGCTCACTTCCACTGTCTAGACGTCTCTGGTGGAGCAAGGCAGAGTGACCCTGGAGCATGCAATAAAATCTTTGCAGTGTGTGCAATATTACAAAACATGTTGCTATGCAAACAGATGCAACTGAGGAGAATCATTTAGGAAAATAAAGTGTAGGCATCAGAAGTGGACTAGGTGCTTGATAAGGAGTCTGTGGAGGAGCTGACTGCATGGGATGACTATGTGAGACAGAGGCAGGTGCAGTATATTGCTGTAATGGCTATGAAGCAGCATCTGGTTTATAACTATGAGGTAAATTAACCATAATATACAGCAGTAAAAGCAGTATATGCAATACTACATCCAGGCATTGCTATAATGTGCATGTACTGGTTACACTGTGCATCATTACTGAGGTAGGGCACAGTTGTCATCATATGCACAGGTGGAGAGGGCCACAGTAATAAGTGTCAGCAATGAGCAGTGTGTGTGTGTGTGTGTGTGTGTGTGTGTGTGTGTGTGTGTGTGTGTGTGTGTGTGTGTGTGTGTGTGTGTCTACAGGGGTGTGAGCTAATGCTGTGTGAGTGACTGACTCATGGACAGTTGTGTGGGAGGAGCCATGGAGACTGTGCAGGTAAGGGCTAGTGCCTCTGGTGTGCTGTGACTGGGTGGTAGTGGGCGGTGCTGATGTGTATGTGTGAGTGGGTGTACAAGGCCATGTCTTTAGCAGATGATGCAGCACTGCGCTAGGATATGATGGTCAGGTTTGGGGAACCCATGGGAGATCTATGAGCTGATTGTATATGCCCCCATCCACAGGGGTGTCCTCTCTTGAGAATGTCACAGGCTTGATCCACAGCACACACAATTGAAGGGATGCTTCATGAGTATGAATGATGGGTTGTGTTATGGGTGATATCAGCATGAACAGCCTTTCTGCATCTCTGTTTATGACATCCCACAGTGTCCTAAGCACTCAATGGTCATGTGTTGATGGGGAATCTATGGGTACTCAACCATGCCATCTCCCTCCTATAGTGGGCTTCCCCACCAGAAGCTGAGGTGGACTGCCCATATTAAGACTGGGGGCCATGATGGCTGGCTATGTAGTTGCACCCATACATTATCCAAGTCTACCACTAACACTGATTGTGCCAGGATTTAACTGCAATCATCATTAGGCCCAGACAGATTGCTGACACTACAGTGGCCTATATCAATGATGGAGGGACATAACACAGCACTTGTGAAAACCCAAAAGCATTATTCAGTCTATGAAATTACCCTTATGGCTCAGTGAAAGTAATTATATATAAGACAGTGTTATGGAAAAAAATATGGTTAACATACCTTGAGCAGAGTGCTGTTGTAGTTGTATGCCCGATGTTCCTTTAGCAATAAATAAGTCATGCTAGTTAGTTTTCTGTCTCTGAGTCAGACACACCCACCAGGGGCATCACCGATCAAAATTCAAGGCATTCCACTTCTGTGTCAGGCAGGTTGTCTTGATGTGTTGATAAGCAATCATGACAGTGACTGTTCTACAGACCTGCTCATACATCTGATTTTAACCACTGACAGTATTGATATCATGTAAAAAATGCTGCTAGACACACTTATTGAAGATTTGGTCAGAGCTTTCATTCTGGAGCATCCATTGACCATGTTGATGGAGGGTTTGCAACAGGGTGTCATTCTCTGCCTGAGAGAGGCTTCCATTGTGGTGACATTTGCTGCTAGGTGTGAGAACTTGTAATATAAGAGTTTAGACTGGTGACATGTCATACATGCTATACCTCTTCCTCAGCAACATGGGAAACTGTCTAGTACTGATATAACTCATTTTACATTCTTTTTATGTACCACATGTGATGTGAGACTAGTCACATGTGCAGCTGCTATGTATGTAGTGGCAGTATATATGCTATATTTCTGGGTATTGCTTTGAGATGTAGTAGGGGGGCTCATTATCATGAACAGAAAATCTTACAAAAACACTGCCACATCTGGGACAGTTCATGTCTTTTGTATATCTATGGGCCACAGTGACAAACATACTGCCTCTAACTAAATTGCGGATGCTTACATGTGGGGCATAATGTGTCCTGTTACTCCTTAAAACTATGGAAGTATTGCAGACCCAGTGGCATATTCACCTGCCATTGATTAATAACCTCCATGACAGTGACATAAAATGACATACATTGTACAAGGCAAGTACATTATGCAAGTTCCCACAGCGTGCTCAACTGGTAAATGACCCCCTGAGAGTGTGTTTGTGTGTGTGTGTGTGTGTGTGTGTGTGTGTGTGTGTGTCACATGAAAGGATATGTAAAACATTTTTTGAATGACTTCACATAAGTCACACAAGAAATTGTGTACATTTCTTTTCTTTCTTGTAATGGACTGCAGTTACCGGGAAGAAGTAAGATATCATAACACAAGCACACGTAAATAAATATTGCTCAATCCATGCAAACTAACAGGGCCCTTAATCCAATAAAGAGCAGTCCCCATCTGAGTGCAACAAATGAATTTCCTGACTTCTTTACCGATCAGATAGCAATATAGTCCACATCTGAGTGCAACAGATTAATTTCCTCACTTCTTTACTGATCAGATAGCAATATATTCTATGGTGAATCAAGTCAGACTAGAAAAGCAACATCTTTATGTGTGTATATCAGAAATCTGCATACCAGAAGCAAATCTGAGGAATGTACAAAATATAAACTGCTGTATTTGATAAGGTGTCAGATAAACAATAAAGCTAGCAGGAAGCAAGGAAGTTAAAAATATGAAAAGTGGCAGTGAAAAGATCCTGGGATAAGTAACTCATTTAGATGCAGACAGGATGACTGCTACAGCCAGGTAAACAGGAAATACAAGGAATATACACATAGATAAAATATGTAAGCAAACTAAAGTAGAAGTAAAATGGGGGAATGATGTATGTAACCTGTCTCAACTTGAAAATAATCTGGATTCAAGAGGCTATCTCAGAAAAAATGCAAAAACAAAAATAAATACAAATAAAACTGATTTATGTAGCTGAAATGATGGCAGCCTTTATATATCATGCCTTAATAGGCCCTTCTAAGCCTTCTTTAGAATAACAGCAGTGCAAATGCACTAAGCATCTGGATAGTGCATGCTTAGATAACAGAATAATTATTTTCCATTCATGTAAGGAACAAGTTATTTGCTTTTTGATGTCTTTGGTTTTCCATAGGTAATATCTCATTTTTATACACATCCTACTCCACAAAGGGGGATCCACCATGGACCACTGGAACTATTGCCCCATTAGCCTAACGAGCCTGGTCTGCAAGGCCATGGAACGTATCATCATGGAACTTATAATCAAAGACATTGGTAATCTCCAAACACTGGACCCCAACCAGTTCAGGTTTGTAAAAGGCAGATCATGTCTCCTAAACCTGATAGACTTCTTTGAAGCAGTCACTAAAGCCACAGACGAGGGTAAGGTGGCCAAGGTTTTTGACACCATCCCCCACTCTGGAATTATAGATAAACTCACTACACTAGGTATAAATCCCTATGTCACAAGATGGGTTGCCAACTGGCTTAGTGACAGAACCCACACTGTGAAAGTAGCAGACTCCAAATCCAACTTCAGACCAGTGACAAGTGGAGTACCACAGGGTTCACTCCTGGGTCCTCTCCTGTTTGCTATCTACTTTTCTGAAGTACAGGCTAACACAAACGGTCTTTGGCTAATGAAGTTCGCAGATGACTGCAAACTAGGAGCCATAATCGAGACTCTTAATGATGTGGACATCCTACACAAGGGCCTCACTGAGACAGATGCCTGGTCAAAGCCATGGCCTCAAGCTCAATGCCAAAAGTGCATTGTCATCCCCTTTGGTAAAAACTCTACTTAACACTGAAAGTGTGATAAGAGACCTTGGGACACAGGTGGACAGTAGTCTCTCCTTTGATAATCACATCACCACAGTAGTCAGGAAATCCTATTATGTGGCACACGTCATCACAAAAGGTTTCTCATCCAGGAAAAAAGAGGTCTTTGTTCCCCTCCACTCGTCACTCATTAGACCCATTATAGAGTACAATGCCCCTTTTGGTTTGTACCACACAAGACATCTACAACAACTGGAAAGGCCGCAGAAATACCTCACAAAGTGGATTACCAGCCTCAGACAGATGCCCTACGCAGACCCTCTCAAAAAACTCCAGCTTTACTCCATCACATATCGCCTACTCAGAGGCAATCTCTGCCTAACATACAAAGCTATGTCAAACCCAGAGCTGTTGGACATGCTCCACTTAAAGAAATCCCAGTCCCTCCGAGCTACACGCTCTAGGGACCTAAACCTTATCACCACAATAAACAGAACATGCTGGAGGGATAGATTCCTGTCCCAGAGACTTCCCATACTCTGGAATAAACTATCTATCTATATCAAACAAAGCTCCTCATTAGCACTCTTCAAGAAAAATCTTGATGATTGGATGGGAAATAGGAAATTCACCCCAGGGATCACCTCTGTGGCTCTGCTCGACAGGGGCACAGGAAAATAATTTTGTTGGGTGGCGAAAGCCAGGGCACCTTCTTGGCTAGGCTTACATAGGCCCTAGGGCCAGTAGCCTAGTACCTACCTATGAACCTATGAATCCAAAGTGTGAACTAAGTATTGCACATTGTTCTCATGTGTTGGGAAAAAAATGTCAGTTGACTCGATTGGGTTAAGTAGAGAGCAGAAGCTACTTAACTCTAGCACAAAGGAGGGATCATTGACAACATTGTGCAAAATGGTGCAATATGTTGTGGACATTGATACAGGTTCGTCATAACTTCTTCTACTAGAAGGCATATCCGCTAAGAAAAGTATCTTTAATAATACAGCCTAATGAATACACTGAAAACAATCTGTAAAACAAAAAAAAAAAAAAATCTGGATTTGAACTTACTGTTAAAAAGTTTAATATAGTACATTTGTCTTCTTAAAATCACAAAGATTTTTATGAGAAAAAAAACAAATTTCCATTATTCCACCATTTAAATATTTAACTCTTCACAGAAATATCCAAAACAACAAAAGACACTCAATAAATAAATTCACCTTATATTTAAGTAACAGTGATATTAAAACATGCTTACTTTAATATCCTATTCCTTAATTCTCGCCTTATATTAATAACTTCATCCAGCACCAGATTTTTATCGGCACCCAATATTAGCTGCCACTCTATGTCTTTTATTTGTAATAAAGTTTTAAAGTCCTTCTCAAATCCAAAGACGAATGTTTCAGCACACAAAAAAAGATAAAAATTTTTTTTAAATCTTTACATACAAAAGTATGTTTAAATATAGCAATATTAAGATTTTAGGTGTGCTGAATTAGCAGACGAAGTGCTAAAACAAATTTTTCAAACACAAAAGTTCAAGATCGAGTTGCGAACTCAGAGAAGCATGAGGCCTGTGATGTAACACCTGGCTGAGATAGCATAGAAATCTGTCAGGAGGACGGTAATCAAATAGAGTAGGAGGATGAACCTTCACAGGGGTCCAGGAAAGTAAATAATGTGGGAAGAAATAGCCAGGGAATTGTTATGGCTAGGCTTGTATAGGCCCTAGGGCTGATAGCCTAGTACCAACCTATAAACCTATGAACCTATGAACATTCATGAATCACATATATTATGCAGGCAGTTGAAAATCATAAAAGTGGCACTAAGGAAATGGATCAATAAAAGGATCACTGATCCAGAAAAAAGAATGAAAAAGTCTTTAATACTAAGACTATTATGGCCTTCTGGTATAGGACTGTATGGTCTGTCTTAGGATATGAAATACTGCCGAATTAAATGAATCTTCAGTATGAACCAAGAGCTAAGTTTTTAGTCCTAAAGTCTCAAAGATTTGAAACTGGGATAAACATTAAGCATTTCTGATGAATCTGTGCTGCCACTTATGGAGGGAGGTGAATAGGCAGGAAACAAGACCACTGTCTACACATTTTATACTGTGAATGCCTGTAGTAAAGGAACTTGTGACAAAATACTGTGCATCCATGGAAATAAAATAAATCTATCCTGCAAGCTTTCTGGTGATAGATTTTTTCATAAAGTAATTTTCGTCACACATATCTGCCAATTATCAGCCACTTACAACCAGTGTCACAGACTCATTTCTCTTATAATGGCCAGTTGAATCTCACATCATCCTATGGGAGGAGATCCCTGGTTTCTATGAGAGATTTCTTCTTAGTGGAGTTACTTACACTGAGTGGCCATTTTCAAACCTGGAAAACACCCAGAAGAGAGGCCATCATCCAGAAAGCCATAAATGGTAGATGATTTTTGTGTTGAGTTCTAACCTCCACACTCTTATGGCAGCTGTCACTGCACCAGCCTTTCACATATATGTTTCCATGCCTGCTCGGTCTGGGTACAGCATACACAACCTGGCATGTGCATTCTTGAGTTGACTTAACTAGATGCTGGCATCATAATTTATTAAGACCTCTAGTCTGTGCTGGAGATCAGTACAGCAGCAAACATGGCTGCTCTTTCTCCTCTAGAACGGATGAATAGGCATCATCCAGTCTTATCCACTCCTCCCAGCCTGATCTTCCAATACCTAGGTCGCTAATATATCCCAAACTATCTTGAGTATACTCATGGCTTCATCCATGTGGGCCATGGAGTTGGCTTTTCTGATGGCATACCTAGGAAACAAAGTCTGAGTCAAAGATGTACTTTGTGACCTTTTCGCCTATTCTAAGATGAACGTTTCCTATCCGCACAAAGGATAAGCTTTGATTCCTATTGTTTGTTCAAATAACAAATTATTATTGACACAGACATCAGAATAGATCAATGTGGAAGTATATCTGAATTATTTATTTGCATACTTACATTTTTTCCTTCTTTTTACTTCTGTTTTATTAGTTACTTTATATTAAAGATTCTTTCTTGAATTTTTAAAAGTTCTGGGTTAGGGCAAACTACAAATATTGTGTTTCTTCCTATGAAGCAAATGAGATTAACTGCTTTTTAATTGTTGGAAGAACTGAAAATTATTTTTATATTAGGTAAGAACAAAAAAGTTCAATGGGCAGTCTACCAGAACAGACTGCTGCTCAAGAACATCTGATTTTTTGGTGCAAGACTGTTCTTAAGTGTGGCTATATAACGTCTGATTTTTTGTTTGGTTATGGTATTAACGCTGATTTCTTTTTTTTTTTTTTACTCATTTTAATGATGTGTTCATTCACAGAATTTTTATTGGAACTTTAGATGTTTTATGTTAGAGCAGAAAACCCTGTTGTGGGAGGAGGTGAGAAACAGATTTTTATTTAACGTAAAGAAAAAAATCAAGACAGTTGACAGAAAAAAGTACTCCATGAATACATCTGATTTTTTGATTTGTGTATTTAAACTTACATTGTTTTCTTACTTTTACTCCCATTTTAACAAGGGATTATTTTAAACATTTTTTTTGAGTTTTAAAGGTTCTGAGATAGGGCAGAAAGCAAACTTTGGTCACTAATTATAAACAATGTACACCTCTTAAAACTTAACTCTTAATTCTTTGTACATAAGGCAGTAAGATATTCCATGTATGCTTAGCCCAATGTATAAGCATAGTGTTCTATACATTTTTAATTTCTCCAAATCTTTTGGGTTTCTAATACCATGACTAGAATGGACTCCATTCGTAAGTCAAAGTACGATCAAAGTTCATGAAATTAGTATTGTTTCAAACTTTGATGTCAGCCAAAAGTGCTCTTCGCGGCACCAGCGATGTGCCCAGTAATGACTCCTCATGTAATTCGTATGGCGTTACATGTATTGGTAACATATCTAAATACGATTGTAGATTATTTTTTATAAGACCCATTACTCTTACTACTATTGAAACTGTCTGGGTATCTTTCTTCCACATTGCTGTCATTTCTGCCTGCAAATCCTGATATTTTATTACTTTGTGTCTCTCTCTGTATGCAAGACACTGTAGTCAGTGGGTATGGGGATTTCAGTGATCAATGCTACTTTTGTCTTCTTTGGACCACTATATCTGTTTTTTTAGCATCTATCTTTTAAACTGTTAGTAATGGGTGATCCCATGTGATGTCGACTTTATTTTCTATGATGCTTTGTGGCTCATGTTTCCAGAGTTTTTCAGCCACTTCAGTACCATAATGTTTACACAATCCCCACTGCAACAGTCTTGCCACATTATTATGCCTTTCAGTACACAGTCTTTCTGCCATTAGTATGTCACACCCAGCAATGAGGTGCGCAACTGCTTCCAATTCTGTTTTACAAAACCTTCATTTTTCTATTTCTCCCACATGTTCAATGGACCTTGTAAACCCATGTGTACGTAGCCCACAATCTTGGTCCGCCAATATTAATTATTCATCTCTTGGTTTGAATTTGCCTCTCCTTAACAATTCAAGTGTCCTATACACTGAGTACAAATGCCACTGACCCAACAGGATCATATGTAATTCTCAAACACCACAACAATTCTGACAGTATCATCTCAAGGGGATAACTTTTGGTCTACAAACTGCATTCACACAATTGATTGCTTTGCATTGATCCCCCCTCCCCAGTAATGTGTTGCTCATATTTAGCAGCTGAGCAACACATCAGTAGTAAAGTTTCAAAAAATTCCTTTGCACAGTAGAAAAAATAAAACATAATGGAGAATCCTGTGGTGGAGGCAAACCTGCCCATAGTAGTGATGTAGTGGTACTCCAGACAACGGGATACCCACATTAACATATTATGCAAATTTACCCTGGTTTGCATTCATGTCAATGAAGGCTGAATGTTTTATATACCACTCCCTGCCAACAACTACGGATCAAGGTGTAGATGTGATACAGTGATATATTTTTCACTTTCAGTAACACCATGCTGAGTCCATTCAAGGGATTGTGTGTGATGCTGCTTAGTCATGGTCCTGACAGTAGCACGGTTCTGTTTTATGAATCACCCTTCTTTCAGGAGCATGGATGAGAACATCATGTACAATTCCTTTAAGGGACTGTGCACAATGTTTTTGCATAGCAAGGGCCATGCTTTTTACTGTGAGGCAGAGAAATTACTTGCTTATTTATTATGGTGGGAACTGGAAACTAATCTATTTTTTTATTTATGGCAAGGAAAAAATAGCTTAAGAGAGAGCTCCCAGAACAGAATGCTCTGGAAGTACATCTGATGCCCCACCTTGTCCATCATGACAATTACCTTATTCTTGTTATGTTCTGAAACTCAGTAGTCGAAGTTGTCTCCGCCATAGGTAAGCTTAACTTCAAAAAATCTTCAGAATCCTGTTTCATTTGTTTCTACTAGTTATCACTACATGATCATTTTGTGAAGTCCAACTGCTTAAATTATTAAACTGCAATTACTTTCCCATTCATATCTTCCCATCCATGTTTGTGCACTCCAGTACCTGCAGCTTTAAATAATTTTCCAACTAAATTTAAAAATCTCGGCACAGACCAAATAGACCTACTTTCAACAATTAAAAATTAAATATTAACAAAAAACTGGTAAAAATAAAAAGCGATACGCAGCTGAAAATCACGGAATAAATTTATTTAACAAAAAATACTGAGCGCTTTCACCCATCACAATGTGGGTTTCATCAGAGTAATCTCATAACAGAGCAGATTATCTTACAAATTATCTTTAACCTATCAAATCCCTCAACCAATAAAATAATCAAAAACTAATTAAAAGCAATTTCACTATAAAGATGTAATAGACAGAGGTAAATACTAAATATACAATATACAATATACCTTATACAATGCAGCCTTGACAATTGTACTTAAATAACACTTTTACTTTTACTTGTAAAAACAGAAAAGAAGAAAAGAAGTATGTTTTTACAAGTAAATTCTGGCCCAAAATTGATATATATCTAAGATTCCTGGATGATATTTTACTGTATTGGAAGGGTAGTATTGACAAAATAAATGAATTTGTTGAATTCCTTCACAATGCCACCTCGTTCTTAAAGTTTACATACAATATTAATAAAGAATGTTGTGAATACCTTGACATTAAACTGTACAAGAAGGGTAATGGAATTCAGTCTAACATTTATAGGAAAAAAAACATTTTCAAATTCGTACTTGCACTATAAAAGTTGCCACCCTGCCTTTCAGAAATGTAGTTTGGTAAAAGGGCAGATGGTAAGACTTTCAAGGATGATTAGTGAGGACAGTATGTTTGATTTTGAAATAAATAATCTAATTGATATGTTGACTGAGAGAGGTTATCCTAATAATTTAATGTTGAATATTAGGAACGAGGTGGTGAATAAAAGGAAAACAGATTACAAACCTATTATTAAATATGGTTTAGTAAATAAAAGTATAAAAAATGACAGTAATAATTTGAAATTAACTGCTATGATACTACCATTTAGTAGTACTACACTTCTAATAAAGGATACTATTAGAGAAGTCTGGGATAAAGTATTCGTTAATCAAAGTGAGATCTTAGAAGATTTAGGTCCAACCCCCACAATAGTTTTTAGTAGGGGTAAGAATCTCAAAGACTATTTTGAAAGTGAGACTATATTTAGAGACTCACAAATGAAGAAATGTGGTTTTTGTAGATCTTGTAGATTCATCAGGGATGGGCCTTATGTTACAATAAAGGGTCACAATCGTACTATTAGGTGTCCAGGGCATGTAAACTGTAACACAAAACTAGTAGTTTATTTAGCTACGTGCTTATCATGTCAAGCATTCTACATTGGAAAGACCATAAGGAAGCTTAAGGAAAGAATAGCTGAACACAATAGAGATATTAAAAACAAAAAATTAACAAATTCATTATTTGTGCACAGTACAACATGCCCTGGTTTTAAGAGATTTCTCTTTTTTGTTATAGATAGGATTCCTCAAAGCATCACTAAAAAAGGGGATGTCAATACACTGCTTGAGTTAAAAGAGTGTTTATGGCAGTTAAGATTAAATGCATGTAGTAAACCAGGAATAAATGAACACATATCTATAGTTAGTCAATTAAAATTAAATTCATACAATATATAATAGTATATGCTACATAAAAATATATATTTAAACATATATTTATTTTAATATAAAAAATTAATAATTATTTTTAACTATTTTTATTATGAACTATTTAAAAGTATTATATACTTACCGATTTTTTATGACTATACATGTTGTCACTATTTAGGTGTAATATTAAATAGTTAGGAACATATGATATATGCTACAATATTTATACATGTGCATTACTTGAATATAAAGTTGTTGTATATGTTGTTTATCAAGTGTTATTTAAGTACAATTGTCAAGGCTGCATTGTATAAGGTATATTGTATATTGTATATTTAGTATTTACCTCTGTCTATTAAGTCTTTATAGTGAAATTGCTTTTAATTAGTTTTTGATTATTTTATTGGTTGAGGGATTTGATAGGTTAAAGATAATTATATAAGATAAGCTGCTCTGTTATGAGATTACTCTGATGAAACCCACATTGTGATGGGTGAAAGCGCTCAGTATGTTTTGTTAAATAAATTTATTCCGTGATTTTCAGCTGCGTATCGCTTTTTATTTTTACTACTTTCAACAATGCAGTTTTTAGTCTAAAATCTTGCCATTTTATTTTTGTATAAGCATTAGACAAACACCAAGGCAAAAAAAGCACAAAAATAATACACATGCCTTCTCAGCATACCAAATTTTAATAAAAAATAAGAGAAAACAGTGATTAAACGTTTTCATCCACTAACAATCAGGGCTTCATCAGAACAACATTAACAATGGAAAAAGACATCACACCTTAAAAACCCTGATACCATATCATGTGACAGGATCCCCCTATCAAACAAAAATCTATGCCAGTATCAACTTCTGTCCTCTACGCATTTAAACATGTCAAGTTAAAGCAATCTCATTCACTAAAAACACATCTGATGAAATCTACTGGAATAAAATACTTGTAAGGAAACTCAATAAACCAAACAACATCAATTAGCAATCAGATTGCCCAGTGCTTTTATTTTAATCTTTTAGATAGAATCTTTTGGGAAAGGGTCATCTTATAAGAATCCCACTGCACATGTATCAAGAATTTGTTAGGATCTACCAGCATAACTGGCTTTTTATTTTGCCATCATAGTATTGTCCATTTCTGAGATCCAGTGCTAAATAGCAGTAACTTGTGCTAAATAACAAAGTGACCATTTTAAATCTGTTGCAGAATCAGTTTCTACTATTCATCCAGGCTTTCTGAGAACTCTTGCACTTCCAAAGCATGTGTGCACACACACACACACACACACACACACACACACACACACACACACACACACACACACACACACACACACACACAGACACATAGAAAGAGATGCACTCACTAGTGCAAGCAGACACATGCACGCACACGCACATATATGCACACAAACATACACACTCACACGCACAGAGAAACATAGAAACAGATGCACTCACGTGTGAGTGTGTGCATGTACACACACATACACACATACTCATATACATGTACGCACACACACACACACACACACACACACACACACACACACACACACACACACACACACACACACACACACACAGATACATACAAACAGATGTGCACGCACACACACACACACACACACACACACACACACACACACACACACACACACACACACACACACACACACAAACAGATGTGTGTGCAAACACAGACACACACAAAGACACACACACAGGTACATAGGAACAGATGCAGTCATGTGTACGAGCACGCACACACATCTCTTTTAACAGTACTAAGGTTTTTCTTCTTGTGACAGTGACAGGAATCAGGGACCTATCCTCCTAAAGCCCCCTCTTAGGGCACTCTATACTAATGCAAAGTCAATCCACAGTAAGACAATATCTGTGATCTACAGCAAAATATTGATCCTGTTTTTATTACTGAGACATGACTGAATGAAAATTTTGGTCCCCTTTTCAGCTGCAGCCATTCTATTTGGACACTCAGTAATACAGTGCTGAGGAGGGGGAGAATAGGAGTGGTATTGCTGGATGTGGGGCTGATGGGTTGGACTGACACAGGTTGGTATTACAGAGATCAAATCCTTTGAAAATGCCCTGGTTGCAGGAGCAAATTGTATTTTTGTCTTCATACACCTTCAACCATATTGAACAAGGAATTCCCACAACAGTTCACTGACTACTTCATTGACTTGGTTGTTCATCATAATAAGCATTTAGATCTAATGTTGTCATTTTCATTCATTCCTCAACAAATGGGTATCAGATCCGGCCTTGGATCTCACTTGGCTGCCTTTCTTCCAGACTCTTGGATCTGACTCTCGAGCTCCTCCCCTTACCCATAATATGGGTTTAGATCACTTTATCGAAGACCCAGTTTAATGAATCACTATTTTCCAAACCCAATTAATTGAAAGCTAAATTTGCTGAAGGATCTTTTCAGTGAATTATTTCCCTGGCAAAGAAACTAGTTGGCCACCTACTGACAATCACAAAAAACTACAAAATTTAAAAGCCAGCAAAGTGAGGACTTCACCTTCCACACCTCCCTAACTAAATATACCAACTCTGAGATCACACTACATTATTTTTATTTTATTTATTTTTTATTTGCAGTTTGTTTACCAGGATGGTCCACTGGGCCATGAGGAGCTCGTTTTCAATGGAGTCCTGGGGAGAAAAGCTCCAGTAAATGCAAAAACAATACAAATGTAGTAGAATTGAGGAATTACGGAACAACAAACCTAACAAAGTTTACCACAAAAAAACAAAAAAAAAACCCCCCAAAAAAAACTTAATGAATAAAATTAGAAAAAAATGTGAAAAGTGGGGAAAAGATCAAATTCCCAATGATGGCCAACTGCTTTCTTTCCCTGGGAAAAAATTTGCTGAAGAGATACTTTGGTGAATTTAGCTTTCTATTAAGTGGGTTCAACAAACAGAGATTCACTAAATAGGGTCTTTGATAAAGTGATATAGACCCCCCATAATACCCCTTACTGCTGTATCACATCAGATCTTGTTTGCTTCTCTACCAGTTTGGATGTGGATCACACTATCTCAAGCTTTGAGTTGTGTTCTTTTCAGGTTTTTGTGAGTAAAAAATAGAATTATTTTTTTCTTTCTAACTTATTTTTCTTCCTTGCTTATATCCTTCCTCCCTTTTCTCTTTTTTGGCATTTTCTGCTATAATTTTGACCCTTTTCTGGTATCTATTTTTTACCATTGCTGGTAACTCCTTCTCTATTGTTTTTATGTACTTACTTTCTAGGGGTAGTTACTTAATTACCATTGTTGGTAATTCCTCCTTTTTTTCTCTATTCTTTAAAAAAAAGTATTTATCTGTCTCTCACCTTAACATGACTGAAACGCCAATGGGATTTAAGAAGTGCACTTCCTTTGGGGATAAGATACCCAATTCTGATGCAGACAGGGAGTGTATTTACTGTTTAGGACCACACCATCTGGATTTCCACTGTCATATCTGTGTAGGGTTCAGTTCCAGGGCTATTAGTGATAGACACAACAAGTTGGTTTCAAATGGCCTTTTTCCTGCTTTGGGTCCTTCTGCTTCTTTATCAGGGGCTGAAATCCCCACCAAAAAGTCAAAATCTTCTTCGGAGCCCAGAGAGCACAGGAAATGCTGTCCTGCACAGTCTTCAAAATCTCCTCCGAGATCAGAGCCATGTGCTAAACTTTCATAGCACTCAGAACTGACAGCTTCGGATCCAGCATTAACTATCTCAAAGTCACCTCAGTTCAGGAGCCCTCGCTTCTCTCTGGAGCCAATTTCTCCATGGCTCTGATCCCTCTTTCTGCATGAAACTCTCAGGAGATTGTCTCGTCCTTCCACATTGTTTTCTATCAGGTCCTCCCAAAATCTCTCTGAAGCAGATGTGGATAGGATGAGGAAATTTCTCAGAGCTCAGATCCAAATGGGGATCCTACCGGCTCAGTCTCCCATTGGATCTGTGAGCATTCAACCTGTTTCCAATCCCATCATTTCTCCTTCTCCAATCTGACCAGAGATTTCGGAGCCATTGGATTCAAGAGCTGTGGGAATCGAACTGTTGGATCTGACATTAGCTTGTTCTTCAACTTCAACTGTGTCCCTGACTCATTCAGTACCAACCCCCCCTTGAGCAGGATGGGTCTCGGAGCCAAAGTGTCACTGCTGAAACAGGGAGGATGCCTTAGATTCCAAGAATTTTGAAGATATTGCTTTCCCCTCAGAGCATCAGCACTGGACAGCCTGGGTCTGACTCCTCCCTCAGAATGGAGAGCTGGGCAGGGTTGGAGCTCAACAGCACTGGGAGTTACAGCTCCGGTGAGGTTGGCTATGGCTTCTCCCATTCCCTCCACCTTCTAGGTGGAGGAGAGGGTGTTTTCCCATCCTAGAACTATTTTGACTCTTACTTCTTCAGATCCTAACACCATCCCCCCTTCAGATTTAGCTTCTAAGCCTCATCTGCCTATTTCACAGGGATAGCCAGCCCATAAGAGCTTCCAAGCAGTTCTGGTTCTGGAGCTTCTCATTTCTTCTGACACTTCTCCAGATTATCCCACTGAAGAGCTTCCCCAGAAGAGACTGTGTAAGAGAAGGCACTTAGACTCCTTCCAGGAATCTCTGACCGAAGACACCAATTTTGCTGAGGGGGAATGGTCCCCAAGATCAGTACCAGAAGACATCTCCTTTGGATTCATTCTAGAGATCCTTGGCCAGAAAGGTGGTTGGTCCTCCAAACCTCCTTCCCAGGAGGAATCTCTGTTCCTGGAAGCCTTCAGGTCCAGCCAATTTACGTCTAGGGTTACCCTCCCCCGGTGGATGACCTCATAGACCTTGTCTCCTGCCGGGCTTGGAAGGAACCATATACTGTAAAACCAATCCCCTGTCATCCAGACAAGATCCTAGCTCCAGCCAAAGACAGGCATTTTTAGAGTAAGTGAATCCCTGTAGATGCCATGGCTGTTATGACAGCCATATCAAAGGAGCAGGCTGAACAGAGCTCCACTGTCCATCCTCCAAATAGAGAGTTCAGGGTGTTGAACAGGTTTGAAAATCATGTCTACACCTCAGCAACTGTTGCCTTACAGTTACTCAATTATTTGGCACATTTTATTATATTACAGAGGACTTGATTAAGGAACTCTCTAAGTCTACCCCTGTGACCATGTTGACAGAAGAAGAGAAGATTTATTCCTCACAGCTGGCCACCCTTCAATCTATATCTAATGCCTCCATGAGGTTAATTTCCCTCCAGCTGAAGGTTCCTTACAGGCTGCGGGTTGAGGCATAGCCATCAGGAGAGATGCATGGCTGTGCTTTGTGCGATTTTGTAAAGCTCTTTAAGTCTTCTTTCATCAGCGCTTCCTTTTATGCATCATCCTTGTTTGGGCCCACTGTTAAAGACACACTTTCCTATAGTGAAGAAGATGGAAAGACCTTGACTGCTGTAGAAATCCATTTTTCAACCCCATAGAGATAATTTTCTAGGAATCAGCATGGCAATAAAAAGATTTGGTTCTAAAAATCTCAAGGTCCTTTTCTGGACTCGAAATCTCTCCCTAGGGCAGAGGGGGAAATTCCAATGAAATACGCCACTCCCATGGCACAGAGGGTCTGCAAAACCATAGGTTCCAAGATTCCTTTTCAGATAGGCCCTTTCAGTGCTCCTGAAGGGTTACCTGACTGTTTTTCTCTGGAGGCTATCGGAGGTGCTTGTCTTTGAACCCAGATGCCTGGACAGCCATGTACAAAGGTTCATATCCAGAAAATATTTTGTTCCCTTTTTACAAAGTCCCCTAATAAAATGGAAACATCCTCCTAATATTCCACCTAATCAGCTCTAGAAATTCAAAGGTTGCTAGACAAAAAGTCTTCCAAGAGTTCTCACCAGACCAAAGACTATCTGGGGTTTACTCAAGGTTTTTTTTAGTGCAAAGAAAATGGGACTAGAGATGAATTTTGGATCTCAGTTGTTTAAATCAGTTCATTAAGAACTCCAAGTTCTGAATGGTCATGGTTCAGTCAATACTACCTCTTCTACAGAAACATGACTGGACCTCCAAGATGCATACTATCACAGCATGATGAATAAATGCTCTCACAGGTTTTTGTACTTTTGGCTGGGGGACAGTCTTTACCAGTTCACAGCCCTGTCCTTTGGTCTCACCACAGCCCCCAGGGTGTGCAAATGTGTGACAGTAATAGCAGCTCATCTGGCACCTCACTGCTTCAATCGGGCATCTTCTCAAAAAGGCCAGGGATTACTTACTCTGTTTCAGCTCTTAGGGATCACAATCAATCTCCCCAAGTCTCATCTTCAGTCCATTCAAGTCTTGGAGTTTTTAGGCTTGTCTAGTATAGTCAATCAGTTGACCTTTCTGCCACAAAACAGAATTCATACCTTGAAGCTGCATGTCAGTCAGATTCTATCACACCCTTTTCCTCCAGCAAAATGTGTATTTCAAGCATTAAGATCTATGGCTGCAGTGATTACCCTACTACCCACTGCTCAGCTTCACATGCACATTATCCAATGGACTCTAGCAGTACATTGGTCAATTCTTCAACAACCTTTAAGCCACCCTGTGAAACTTTCTCAGGTTTACAAGGACTCCCTACTTTGGTGGATTCAGCTCAGCAAAGTTTGTCTGGGATGTGCCTTTATCCTTCCTCCACCAAAGACCACATTGACCACTGATGCAGCCCAGTTGGGAAGGAGGGACACTTCTTGAGGTGGACTGTTCAAGGCATGTGGTCCCCAGAAGAGAAAAACATTTACATATAAACTTCTCATAGATTAGAGTGGTCCTTTTAACATTGCAGGCCTTTCAGAACTCTCTTCCTCTAGGAACATTTGCTATCCAGACAGACAATATTTCACTAGGATGGTACATCAGCCAATGGGGCAACTAGGTCCTACCCTCTCTGCAGGGAAGCAACGAGGGTTTGGCAGTGGGTGATCTTCTCCAACTGCTTTCTGGTAGCAATGCACATACTAGGGACATCCAATGTTCTAGCTGATAAGCTCAGCAAAACTATTCTGATGCATCACAAGGTGTCTCTCATCCATACAGTGGCAGAGAGGATCTTTCACCAATGGGGTCAACCTTGCTGTGATATTTTTGCCATGCCCTTCAACAACAAGTGCAGCAGGTTTTCACCCTAATTCTCTCTCTGGGGGAGTCACCAAGAGATGCTCTAGTCCATGTTTGGCACTTCGGTCTCCTACATGCCTACCCTCACCACCTTCTAATCCTCAAATTTCTCCAGAAAGCACTTCAGTTGAAGAGCAGGGTTATCCTCATTGCCCCCTTTTGGCCTCGGCAAGTTTGGTTCCCCTTCCTGTGATCTCACTTCTATGTCCTCCTTGGACATTAGACCCTAGTCCAGATTTGGTGTCTCATCCTTCAGGCATGAGTCACCCAGACATTCCAGGCCTCAAGTTGACCACATGGTTTCTTCAATTCTGATGATGGCTAGACAGTCCAGGCTTCCTTCACCAGTTCACCACATTTTAACTTTCATCCCAAAAAATTTCAATGAATAAAATATACAAGAGTAAGTGGAAAATATTTTCCTGTTGGGCTTAACAGAAAGAATTAGACTCCATTACTGCTCCCATTCTTGCTGTTTTGGATTTTTTGGCCACAATTTTTCAAGGAAGTGATAGGTTTTTCCACCATGAAAGTTCAACTAGCAGCCATCTGTAATTATCACACTGGCGATAATGCTTAACCTCTAGCTTCATCCAGACTATGTGAAATATTCCCTAAAGGCACCTTTTTGCTTAGGCCTCTGATTAAAGATCCTACTCCAACTTGGAATCTCACAGTTGTGTTGCAAACCTTGGTTCAAACCCCCTTTAAGCCTTCAACCAAGTCTGATCACAAGCTTCTTTCTTGGAAGACAATCTTCCTTGTGGGTATTACTTTCACTAGGCAAGTTTCTGAACTCCAAACCCTCTCTTCAAAACTGCCTTATTTGATTTTCCATAAAAATAGAGTTACTTTACATACTAATCTATCTTTTCTACCAAAAATATCATCTGAAACAAATATCAGCCAAGTCATCAATTTGCCAGTCTTCTTTCCAAATTTTCTAATATAGGAGAATAAATGCTTCACCTTTTGGATGTACATAGGCAGCTAAGTTTTTATCTTCATAGAATGAAGGATTTTAGAAAAACTGACCAACTCTTTGTTTCCTTTGCCTGTCACAAATTAGGAAAACCAGTATCTAAAGTCACTTTAGCTAAATGGATATCAGATTGTATTTCTTATGTTTACTCTTTGATAGGTTTACCACTTTCATGACCTCCAAAAGCTTACTCTATAGATCTATGGCTACATCTTCTGCTTTCTGGGCCAGAGCTTCCATTGATAATATTTGTTATGCAGACACTTTGTCTAATGCTCATACTTTTGTTGCTCATTACATGTTAGATATTATCTCCACAACCGGAGTTGCCTTTGATTCGTTGTACTCCAGAATATCCTTCCATGAGGGCAGCCCAGGGTTATCATGACTGGGGACTCTGTCTCATTTGTTGGGGAATGAATGGAAATGACAACATCAGATATAAAAGTTGTGTTCTCATTGGGAGTGACCAGATAAAGTTTTTGGAACCACTTTTCTGGTTTGAGTCCCTGTTCAGTTACTTTTCTTTTATAAGCTACATTCTAGATTGATATATAATAACAGTAAACTTGATCTGGGGTGATATAGCAGTAAGGAGCATTATGCGGATGGATGGAAGGAGCTTGAGAGTCAGATCCAAAAGTCTGGAAGAAAGATGCCAGAGTGAGATCCGAGGTCAGATCTGATACCCATTTGTTGAGGAAGAATGAAAATGGACAACACAGCTGCATAGTTATGATTAATACATAACTTTTATTTGTATTAGGTGACTAACATCTGGGTTGACGATGAGTGAGTAACTCTTGTCAAATTTAGTTGTGCTATGAAAGATTTTAGTTTTGCTCAGATTATTACCACTGTGACCCTTAAATCATGCCATACTTTGGATTGGATCTTCCTAATGGATGTGATGACCTCAGACTTGGTGATGGAACCAGTCTCTTGGTCTGACCACTTTCTGGTTTACTTCAGCCTTGTGCTCCCCCATTATAGTCACCCTTATCTTGACCTGAAGGTAACGTAAACTAGTCATAGTACTCCTGAACTTTTGTCTGCCACAGCCCTTCAGTTCCTTTTGGAGAATAGTGCCAACGTTCTTGATGCCATGGCCACAGACTATGATAGTTCACACTCTATGTCACTAGAATTGGTAGTCCTAGGTCATGTTCACCCAGTTTGTACTGAAAGCCTGAGCTCTGATCTTCATCTTTTATATCTAGAGGACCACAGGACAGAGATTATTGGTACTGTGACAGTCTGTAGGGTGACAAACTTGATCTGGGCAACTATTATGCCACCTACCAGGCAGAAATCCCTCATAAGAATGTAACCTTCCTGTCCGGAGGCATCTCTTCAGTAGTTAATGCAGCCCAGCCTTCTTTGCTACTATGGGAGCATTAACCTTCTTGCAGCATGAATCTGCTGCTTGAGTTTTTGCTGAAAAGCTTGCCACTATCAGATCTGCCCTTCTGCCATCTGATACAATGGGTGGTACAGTTGTTTCAGCCTCCTCTCTCTCCATCTCTTGAATGGTTGTTTGATATGATGAATTCACCATTGTGATCTCAAGTAAGCATCCAACAACTTGTGCACTAGATTCCTGTCCATGTGTGATGGCCAGTCTTGATATTCTTGTACCAGTGATCTACCAGATCCTGGTTTAACCACTGAGGAATTGGATTTTTTTCTTTTGTTGTTGAAAGAGGCCATATGTATACCTATAATGAAGAGACAATCCCTGCTCCCTAATATCTTTGACAATTACCACCAGATCTCTAACCTTTTCTTTTTTGGGGGAAAGTTATTGAAAAAGTTGTCTATAGGCAACGTGAATGTTATCTTAAAGTTAGAGGACTCATGAATGCTTTAAAATCCATTTTTGCACACTCACCATAGCATTGAGATGGCTCTTGTGATGGTTCTCAGTGATCTTCTACTGGCCAGAGACTAACAACACTATTCAGTATTGGCCCTCAAGGATCTCTGTGCAGCATTTGATACCATGGACCATGGCTTTTTGATAGCACCCTTACAAACTCATTGTGATATCTCTGATATTTTCTTAGAATGGTTTGATTCTCATCTCGCTCTCTCTAACTGCTCCCTAAAGATCTGCTCAGGGATCAATTCCTCTTTTGCATAGCACAGGGTTCTGTCATAAGCCATTTATTGTTCACAGCATATATCTTTAATCTAGGAGATCTGTTAATGGAGAAGGGTTTAGCATAACAAAGCTAAGCCGATGACACACAAATCTACCTCTCCATTTCTTAAGATCATATGACAAGGGTATATTCCTTGATGGCCTGAAAGCCATACACTCTTGGCTTACCAGTCAGTTGAAGCTAAACACCTCCAAGACTGAGGCCTTGGAAGTTCATGTAACTTTGAGAGATCCCCCCCCCCCCCCAATTTCATCATATATATTTAAAGCACCTTTATTGAATTAAGACATAGACAAACATATGTTTATATTACAAGAAAACAAACCATGTTAACACAATCATCATCAATCCAACAATACACGAATTGATAAATTTCTCACTATTTTATATGCCTTACTATTTATCCCTTTTTAACAGCAGCTTCTGTTCTAGATTCATCTAAAAAGTATCAGAGCAGATCTTTCACCTAGGATCCCTTCTCTTTGCCTATATTCTGATATCAATCCCTGATAGGGAAGGCAGTCTCTAGCCTGCATTCAAAGTGTCTTCTTGACCTTTTCCCACTCTGTTACCTTTCTCTCTGTAGTTATTTCCTCCCAATACCTTGGTTCTTTTGACAATTTTCTCCAGTAAATCCCTGCTTCCTCTTGCCTATTTTCTATACCCCTAATTGCAGTTATCACTATCAACAGAATCTCCTTTCTCCATTGTCATGTTGGCTTACTTCTTAGGATACTTTCTACTACTTTATAAATATAATATTCTGTATGGCTTTTGTTATTCTCCTTAAGGGTCTGAATCAAAAAACCCACTCTTTCCTTATTCTTGACTTTATCCCTGCTTCATCATCATCCCTTTCCACTCTGAATGATAGCTTTTTGCTTATGTTATATATATGAGTCTTAATGGTTAGCTGTAAAATATCGCTTCAAGTTAGATAATCCTAAACCACCTTGTTCTATTGGAAGGATCAATTTATCCCACTTAACCCTTGCCTTTTTCCCTCCCAGATAAAATCCTTCAACTCTTTAGTAATTACTGCCCACAACTTATCCTCTGGTTGATAAAAATATGTCTGACCTGTCTATAAAACTAAAGGGACTAAAACATTTTCATTGCTTGTATCTTGCTATCCATACCCATAAATAAGAGCTTCCAGATTCTCAATTTTTGCATTATCTTTTGTTTAGTCTCTTCCCACATATCCTTAGCAACCATAGCAGAATCCATTTTAACCCATACCCTTAACTACTTCATTTTATTATGTTGCCATAAATATGGGTATTGCTGAACCAATTTATTTGTGGGTACATAGTTTACAGCTATTGCCTTTGTTTTGTCTTTATTAATTGTATACACCGAAAAAACTTGAAACTGTCACAGAATGTTCCACAAAGCTGAAATGTCCTTTTCTGATTTTATCAGGTACAAAATAATATTGTCTACAAATAAAGCCAATGTTTCTTGATTACCATACTAATTATATCCTTGAATCTCGAGTCCCTTATTTTCTTTGTCACTGGTTATAAGTATAATGCAAATGACAAAGGAGAAAGAGGTCCTAATTAACCCTTATATATTGGTGACAGACTTGAATTTTTAATAATGTGTGTAACCTAGGTGTTATGGATTTGATGCTAACATTTCAGGACTTAGTGTCAGCCATAGTGAAATCTGGTTGTTTTCATCTGTGAAGTAGTTTTAGGATTAAGTACCTGCTGTCTCAAGTCAGTCATTCATGCCTTGGTCTCTTCAAGGTAGGACTACCACAAGGCCCTGTACATGGAGCTTCCTAACATTAAGCTTTATACTTACAGATATGGACATGCATAAAAACTAAAGGTGGGGGTAAAGGTCTAAAATCAGGGACAGGTTTTAAATCTTACTAGAAAGCATGCAGTTTCTGATGGCCATGAAGTCTGAAACTCAAATGTCTCATTTGTTAGTGACTTTGGCAATCAATGATTTGCCAGAAAAAAAAAAAAAACAGAAATGTTATAAGCAACAGACCAAAAATATAAAGCAAAAATCTGGATATTCAGCAAAATTCTGAATAGCTGAGTTGTATATACAGAACTCTACTGCAAGTCTGCTAACTGTCAGAGCATAATACCAGCATAGTATTCTTTTTCTTGTCTGCATTGGTTACCTATTTGATACAGAATTGCTAATAAGTTCTTAGTGTTAGAGTATTTGTACATTTGTAACCTGGGTTCTTCATACCTTAAGAAACTAGTAGTGCCCTACTGCTGTACTTGGGTCTTTTGCTCGATCTCCTAGGGTCTGGTGATGGTTCTGCGGGTACGTATTTAGAATTCAGCATTCCATTTCTTTTCATACCTAGATATCCAGCTGTGGGATCTTCTACCAAGATAGCTTCAGAAGTCTCCATTTTTGGCTGGTTTTAGAGGGCTCTTAAAATCTAAGTCTTTGAACTGGCCATTGACTAAGTGAGATAGCTATAGTTGTTGCAGTATTTATTATTCAAATCCAGTGTTTGTTTACTGTATATTACTTATCGGTATATTGTGAATAAATCTGAATTAATGTTAAAGGTGCTGTGGGCTAAAAATACCTACATAAAATTGAGACTGAAGGTGAAGTGTATTAAGCAGCTCATTATAACAGCTTTGATCGCTAATGTTCTGTGCTGCCAGTCAGACATAATATATGATTGTCTCATCAATGACTGAATGCTCTAAACAGCACATACAAAAACTGTGATCTTTTATACTGAATCTAAAAAGATCATATAAGGAAAAAATAATGATATCCACCCTCACACACCCATAACAGTGAAGTAAGGGCAAATTCTTAAAACCCGCTGTACTGTGATCTCACATGCAAAGTAGTCAGAAGGCTGAAAAAGCAGTCGGTAACAGCATTTAGTCTTACAGAATGCGACCACACACACACATATATCTATCTATATATATATATATATATATATATATATATATATATATATATATATATGTATAGTTATTTTCTTAATCAAACATGTCTTCTAAATGTGTTTACTGCGGCTGTACTCTTTGCAGGGGCATCAGTTCCCACCTTATCTGCTATCACATTCTGCTTCTGTAGGTTATCTTTTATAGTATTATCTTACAAGTGCCATGCAGTATAAAGGATTGCAATTGAAGTGAAAGCCTGGTACCAACATATACGGGTTAAGTAGTCACCTTCTCTGATGGATATTGTTACTGAAATAAAAACTCTTCTTCCTATCCTATCAAGAGCATTATGTTATTTGCCTTTTGAAACCAAAGCTAAAGCTGTTCTTTTAAATTGCATATGTGTGTATGTGTGTGTATGTGTGTGTGTGTGTGTGTGTGTGTGTGTGTGTGTGTGTGTGTGTGTGTGTGTGTGTGTGTGTGTGTGTGTGTGTGTGTGTGTGTGTGTATGTGTGTGTGTGTGTGTGTGTGTGTGTGTGTGTGTGTGTGTGTGTGTGTGTGTGTGTGTGTGTGTGTGTGTGTGTGTGTGTGTGTGTGTGTGTGTGTGTGTGTGTGTGTGTGTGTCTGTGTGTGTGTGTGTGTGTGTGTGTGTGTATGTGTGTGTGTGTCTGTGTGTAAAGAGGGAGCGTGGCAGGCTTATGTGTGTGTGTGTGTGTGTGTGTGTGTGTGTGTGTGTGTGTGTTTGTCTGTGTGTGTGTGTTTGTGTGTAGTATATGAAGTGGCTGTGTGTGTGTGTGTGTGTGTGTGTGTGTGTGTGTGTGTGTGTGTGTGTGTGTGTGTGTGTGTGTGTGTGTGTGTGTGTGTGTGTGTGCGCGCGTATGTGTCTGTGTGTGTGTTATATAGGGATTTTGTTACAGATGAGGAAAATGGGCCTGAAGAATGGTGTTTTCCCAGTACAATACATACACTCAGAAGTAAATTTCAGCTGTTTTGCAAGGAGAGGCAAGAAAAAGAAAAGTGAAGAAAAAATTGGATTCCTTTGTACATTGTGTCTAACTTTTTTGGGCAACGGTTGTAGCTGTGCGGTGAGCACTTCACAGAAATAAAGTTCAGTTTTTATTGTTGTTTCGAGCTGGAGTACCATTATATCTGTGTTGACCTATATGAATGCCTATGCATTACAATGCATTTCTCTACCAGAAGGGAGAGAGCAGATATGTATGAATACAGATCTACTGTGCCCCACCCTAAGTCTGCTTTTCTGAAGTTGCATTTGTAGTTGAAGGTTCTCTGTGCTAACTGATGCAGAGTGCCTCAAGTTCCACACACTGAATAATTCTGTCAGTGATGAGACTTAAAATGAACTGTAATTTATAACAGCATCAATCACTTCTGACTGACTACCTGAAGCACTACCACATAAATCAGCTCAAATGTGCATTTTTTAAAAGACATACTCACTAACAGTTTGTTCACAGGTTCATAGGTTTATACTAGCCTAATGACAACCAGGGTCTTTGCAAGCCTGTCCATGCAACCCAACCCAGTTTTGTCCAAGAGTTCCTTTGACGCCTATATGGTGGGATATGTTAGCAAAGAGGTAGCTAACGGTTATGTGAGGGGGGGGTATGTTAGTTGAAAATTACTTTACTTACTGTCAATCTCTGTCAATCAGAGACATGGGGGCCAGACTGGAGGTGAATTTGGGATTTCCCATCCAATGATCAAGGTTTCTTTTGAGTAAGGTCAGGGATGAAATCTGCTTCATGTAGATGGGGAGCTTATTCCATGGCGTGGGGATCCTTTGATACACATGTCGGTCTCTCCAGCAGGTTATACTTATGTCACAGAGAAAGTTCAGTTCCTTGGGTCAAGTGTTTCTAGTGCTATTTGTCTTATGGATGTGCAAAAGATCCATCAGAGCTGGATCTGAGAATGTCTTATACGCTAGGCATAGATCGTCTCTCAATAAACTTCTAGAAGACTGGGTACAGAGATAGGACCTTAAGGTGATGTGCACAGGAGAGGGTATTCATACATTGGATTCTCCTGGTGAGGAACCTTTGACGGTGTTCCAACAGTTGTAGGTGCCTGGCTAGGTACATGCCAAAGGGGGCACTGTACTCAATGATGGGCCTGATAAGGGATGGTACTATTACTTCCTTGGACCCACATACCATACCCTTGCTAGGTTTTATATTTGCAGGCTTTTCCTGAAGGGTATGAAGTCTGTATCTCAATTGTCTGTCATTATTTAGTAACTTCTGTCCTCAATAATTTACTTGAAAATCACAAATGTTATGAGGGAAAAGACCCAAACTATAAGGCAAAAACCTGGGCATTCTGCGAAAATCCGGGCAAGCTGAGAGGTATGCCTTTGCTTATGAGTTGTGTGGCATAGAATGATTTTCTTACTATCTTGGCTATATGCCGGTAGAACAACAGATTACTGTCTGCATATATTCCCAGATCTCTAACTATTGGGTCAACTCTTAGGGGTGTTTCATCGCTGAAGTAATTAGCTTGGGTGGACAATTTCCCAAAAGGTGCTCTAATGCATTTCTTTGCACTGAGTTTTAATCTATGTCTTTCACACCAGTCATTTGTTTGTGTTGGACCCTCTTGTAGGATGTTGATGTCGTGGGGGAATCTATAATAGCTCTCAATTTACAGTTATCTAGGAACTCGATGAGCCAGAGGCCTTTGATATTAGCCTTGACCTCGGGAGAAGTAGATGCCAAACAGGATCAGAGACATCATGAAGCCCTGTGGTGCTTAGCTGGTAACCAGTCTCTTGGTGAAGGTGGCTTCACTGATGCTGACATCTTGGGTCCTACCAGTGAGCCAGCTGGCAATTCAGTGAGTTATGTAAGGATTTATATTTAGTTCTGAGAGTTTGTCTACACAACCTGAGTGGGGTATTGTATTAAACACTGTGGCCAAGTTAAGATAGGCAGTATACACCATTTTCCCCTTATCCATAGCCATGGTGACACTCTTGACGAATTATACCCGGTTAAGTAGGCAAGACTTTCCCTTATCAAAGCCAAATTGGGACAGGTGCAATGTCTGTAGGTTGCTGATGTCCTTGCTCATCAATTTTGTGATAATCCAGGCATCTCACACATCCACTTAAATAGCACGTTTATAAAACAACACTCAACCTTTCCAAGTTTAACTCAGAAATGTTCATTATGTACACATCATCTATTAACAGGAACTTCCTAAAACTCGTTCTCTTAGATGATGCTGTAAATGAATTTAATACACCTTTCCTGAATATTCTAAAAAGCACCTCCTAGAAAGAAGAGACTAAAAACAAATAATGCAGTTTGGCTATCCAAAAAGAGCAGAATGTTAATGCAGGATAGAGAAAAAGCATGGAAAGAATTGCAACAACATAAAACACCACAGTATCTTGAAAACTTCTGAATGCTTTGCAATCTTGCTAAAAAGCAAACTATGAAGACAAAAAAAAGCTATGCTATAATAACTTTCAGAATAACAGTAAACACAACCTTAAAAAAATATGGACAACCATTAAAAGAATCTTGCATTCTGGCCATAAATTCAACCCTAAGCTCTCTCCCAATAACACATTACTCAAATCATAACACAATTTAACTCTTATTTCATAGATAGTATAGCATCTCTAACAAAGGATTCGCCAACATCTAATTTGAACCCTGCCCAGCAGTCATATATCATCACATCCACTTTCACCTTCAATCCTGTGCCCACATCCTGTATAAAACTACTCTTAAACTCAAACCATGCTCTACTTAAGTGGATTAAATTCCAAATGAACAGCTTAAAATAACAGCTGATAGCATTGCCTACCTTGTCTCAATCCTTATAAATAGATCAGTTCAGGAATCCCAAGTTCCCTGTCTGAAACAAGTCACACATTATCCCTCTGCACAAAGGAGGAAATTGAACAGACATTGCTAACTTTAGACATATCTCTTACTTTGTGGCTTTATTCTCAGAGTTTGGGGGAGCAGTGAATTTTGACAATCACTTAATAGGATGCAGTTTGCTTTAGTATAGTTCTTAACTGTTATGGGTTTAGTTAGGTTTTCTGAGTTGATTTTTATTTCAAGGAAGGACAACTTTGTGGTCTGACTTCACCAGTGAGGATGTAATATGGGTGGGGGTGGAGATCGTACTATCTGGTCCAGTGTGTTTGCACTGATAAAGTCCAGGAAAAATTGCGCCTGTGAGCTAGAGGCAGTGTAATTTTCCCATTCTATAGAGGGGTAGTTAAAGTCTCCCATGAATAGAGAATTTGGTTGGATCATGAGTGCCTCTACTAGGTCTACGTAAGAGTAGCAAGCTTTGTGGGTCATAGAGTATGACCAATAGCTGCCAGACACTTCAGGAAACCTTGTCTATTGAGACTTGGATGTGGATGAACTCTGTGTCATCATCCTGTTTAACTAATCTAGAGTTGTACTTCCTGCTAATGTTGATTGAGACACCTCCACTTTTAGCCCCTGTCTGTGCTTGTATTTGTCTAAATGTCTGGAAGGCACTGTAACCTTCCACAGCCAGTGTACTTTCTGTGACTTTACACCCAGTCTCAGTAACAGCACAGATGTCTACATTCTCCAAAGGGAGGAGAGCTTTCAGTGTGTGCAGTTTCTTGTTGAGGCTCCTAGCATTGAGCAGTAACACATTAAGGGTGCTGTGAGTTTTTTTTTTTTTGCTATGTTAGTAGTTTTGTAAACAAAACGAGATTGTTAAATTGGATGCTGTTCTATTATGAACAAAAATTGTTTATTTACATTGAAATACACAGCAGAAATTGAGCTCTTAAAAATAATATGTTAAAAAAATGCTCAGCCATTCACTGCTGTGTGGTCTAACCTCCAAAACTGCAAGCAATTATTATTTATTTGTAGTAATCTATCCAGCATGATAGTTGTTTCAGTGTGGTCCAGTAAATGTTAAGATACTGCTATACAAACAAACAACAAAGATACATCATTCCATAAAGTAATAGTGTATAGTTATAAGCATTTTAGATGCAACACCTTTATTGCACTGAAGGTATCCAGCTAACAGTAAGTGCAAGACAATACAAAATAAGTCTCAGCAGTATAATGTAGGAATAAGCAAGGTTGTATGTGAGTGCGAACAGCTAATTTGATTTAGGATTACATGTAAACAGAGGACAAAATAAGTGCAGTATGTTAGCAAAGAGGAAATAACTGACATCTTTAATAATAATAGCAAGTTATGAGGGGGGTTAAAATGAGGGAAGAAACACAGGAAGGAGTCTATGAAAGTAAGTAGGTTAGGTAAACATAAGTAAGCGTAAAGAAAACTAGGTGCTAAGGGAGCTAAGTTCAACAGCAAGTAACAGAAAATTAGGTGACGCCATTATAAGAAAAACATTTACTAAACAAAATATAGTACAAAAGTAATTTCTGGTTGAATTCAAAGATTTTGTTGCTACTTCTGATATCCTTGTTACAGATAGAATCAATAAAGTTAAAAGATGGCATTTCCTTACTGGATGAGACTTCCTGAGTGTTTCATTAATTGTGCACTTGAGAAGCACAAACTAGTGGCAGGTGAGTACCAGGCCGGGAAAGAAGCTAGATAGAGACAGTCAGAGAGAGTTTAATCTTTATGAAAAGGGCATCCAGTTTAACCTAGTAGTACACAGATCACACTGCTGAATTTTGTGTGGGACTAACAGAGAAATCTGGCATAGTTTTAGTAAATATTTCCCATTTAGGAGTAACTGATTGAAAAAGGCCTGCAAATAAGATTCTACTGTAGAAATTCTTGTGAGCAAAATGGATGAGTTAAATTTAAGTCTACAACTAGGTGAAAAGTAGTCCTTAACTTATGCATGTATCCTAGTAACTGACAGCACTTTTAAATAATTAAATTGATGAGCATATCAAACAATAAAGTGTTATCAAGAATAACACTTCGAGATACAAAGTTATCTATGTATTTTCTTATTACTTATTATTGGTTGTAAATGACATGGTCTGGTGAGTGGATGTTGCAGTAGTAGAGTCTATATTAAAGGACTGGTTTAGTTTTGCTGGCCTTTAATAAGAGGTAATAGTATTTGAACCAGTGATAAAGAATCCCTGTTGAAGTTAGGCCTAAGATATGTAAAGAGACTTGTTTCTGTAGAATAGTGTTACATCAGGAACACTGTAATTTGCTGTGCCTCCTTTGAAAGATACTTGAAATGTGCATAGTTTGGCAGAGTTGTGGGCAGCTACTAAGTGATGTCATTGGGTCCTAGCTCTCTGAACATGCTGTTTTGCAATGGAAACAATTACTCTGCGATTATGTGGCTCGAGAGTAAAAAGAGAAGATGATTTTTAAATAAACTTTTTCTTAGGTTACCATTTGTTCAATACTAGCATTAGTATATTTAATGGCTGAAAGTGTGCTGAGGAGGGGTTGGGGTGAACCCTCCATGTTGAGGGCACAAAGGGGAACACCCCATCTGCAAAAAATATGCTTTAAGGATATTATGTAAGATACTGTTTACAATGCTTTATATTCAGATTTCTGTGGAGATTAGACATTTCCGCTATATTTATTTCAATCTGATTAAATGAGACTCACTCTTTCATTACTGATCTGTACAATAAGCACACTGACTGTTCCTAGGTGTGGACATTGTAAGGAAAAAGAGCTAGCATATAAACTGAAGATTATTGGGTCACAGACTGACCACTGCAACACTCTTTCTCAGCAAAAAAAAATCACTGGAGAAGGCTGATATCCAGTTATATTTTAATTATAATTAAAAAGTAGCTAAACAACTACCTGAGGGTGTTACTTTATGATCACGGCAGAGCAAGCCTTGTTATGAGGAATTTGTAGCTACTGTTATGAAAAGCATTGGATAATTCAAAAACAGAGTAGGTACACCTTATTTATTTATTTCCTAGGGGTAGTGCTCTGATCAATACTGAGCAATTTCAGGCTCAGGCCAGGTGAAATACAAAACATTTCACAACACAGTAGTTCAAAATAATTACACAGAAAAAACTCTCTCTCTCTCTCTCTCTCTATATATATATATATATATATATATATATAAATGTGTGTGTGTGTGTGTGTGTGTGTGTGTGTGTGTGTGTGTGTGTGTGTGCATAATATATATTACACACCACTCTTACACTTCAAAATATCTTGTCTATAACTGCCATACAATCCTCAGCTCTCTCTAGCTACTCAGATATATCCCCTAGCCTGTATGTACTCAACGTACTACTGTATACCAAACCAAAATTACTTCCCCTCCAAAAAAACATCTACAACTATATAACTACCTTCGGATGCTTCAAAAGAAATCTCCCACTCTTTATTTACCTGTACAAGCAATCTAATATATCCCTATGTGCAGATATCCACCCAAAACCAGGACCCAATCCTTTGAATGCCAACTTCCATAGCTCATATAAATCATTAAACATCACAACAATCAGTCTCTAAAGTATCAGCAAAAAATACCAGATTTCCATACCTGGATATCCCTTAATAAACCAGATATAATAGATGCAACTGAAACTTGGTTGAAACTCTACATAAAAGATTCAAAATTCCTCCCGTCAGGCTATGCCTGTCTAAGGGCTGACAGACCCAGTAAAAAAGGAGGCATTGCAATACGCTTTCCTAACACTTTCACTGTTGTCCCATATTCCAACCCCATTCTTCAATTCTCTACAGCCAAGAGACTAATATCACTTCTTAAACTTAACAATTCTAAGTACCTCTGCTTTATAGCCATATATACCCCCATATAACAATATTCCCCTGCTAGAAGATATTCTTGCCTGGATATCAAACAATATACACAGCAAAACAATTATCTTAGGTGATATAAACATAAATTGGGTAGATTTCTCAGGTCACTCTCCGTCATCTAATATCAGCCTCTTTATACACAGCTAATCACAGATACAACTAGACCTAACAGAAACAAAGACAGTGGCTCAATTCTTGACTGGATATTAGTCTCTGACCCAAACAAAATCTCAGCAGCCGGCACACTTCCTTGTAGCATTAGTGACCATCTACCAGCCTATACACTATGTAGGACCACCCCAACACCAATATAAACAAACTAGAAACCTAATCAATTTTAATCCTGCAACCCTAAATGAAAGCCTGAGAAACATCAGTTGGAATATACTAAAAATCCTTCCCCTTGATGAAGATGTAGAGGTCTGTAATTCCACATTCCTCAATACCCTAAACAAACTAGCCCCACTAAGACAAAAGAGAGTAAAAGCTAAGCATGCTATATGGCTCTCCTGAGCTACCAAGCACATCATGACTGCCAGGGACAAAGTATGGAAAAAAAATGGCAAAAGTAGAAGAATTCCACTGATTTCCTACAACTTAGACAGCTCTGAAATCAAGCAACGTTCCTCGTCATCAATGACAGAAAAGAAGTATTATATAAGCCTCAAAAAAACTTCAAACAAAATCCAAAGCAATTTTTGAACTCTAATTCATCTCTACTGAACCCTGGTACCAAAAACAACCCCTGCCCATTCCCCAAGAAAACACCAAGTGAAATATCCACCCTCTTCAACTCACATTTCATTGACAAAGTAGCTAAACTTACCACTACCTTTCCCCAAACTAAGTCTAACTCTAAGTTCCCCCACTAGCACTTCCTTCACAGAACACTATTACCCCCTCCCCATCCACCTTCTCATTCTCCCCATACTCATTGCTACTATAGCAAAACTACTCCTTAACCTGAAACCTGGCTCCTGCACCCCTGACAACTTACCCCCACAATCCTCCAAATGTCCGCTAGATCCATTGCTTATCCCATCAGCATACTTCTCAATAGATCTCTCCAAGAGTTCTATGTACTAATATTTGGAAAAAAAACATAAATTCTTCCCCTTCACAAAGGTGGTAACAATAAAGATATCTTTAATTTTCAACCCATTGCTATTCTCTCCTTCCCCCTCTCTAACATTTTGGAGAAATGCATCCATAATCAACTTCTAAATTATCGACTCATAAACCAACTTCTCTCCTCAACTCAACATGGGTTTAGGCCTGGACAAAGCACAACAACTGCTCTTATTTCCTTCATGGATACAGTCAATCAAGCTAGAACCATTTGTAAATTTGTATTGCCACTCTTTCTCGACCTCTCAAAAGCTTTTGATACAGTCTCCCACTCTCTACTCCTCACTAAACTCTCCAATCTAAGCATCTCCCCCCAACTCTAAACTGGTTCGCTAACTATCTAAAAAATAAACAACAATCTACCAGATGGTTCAACTCTTTCTCTCCATTTCTTGAGTCTTCCACTGGTGTTCTCCAGGGCTCCATCTTAGGACCCCTTCTTTTCAGTATATTCATAAATGACTTTCACTCCACTCTTAAGCATGGATCAGTAATACAATATGCAGATGATTCAACCATTATTTGCTCCACTAATTTGACAACAGAACTTCTGCAAATAGCCCAGAATGCCTTTACTGCTACTGAAATTTTGATGGGCAATAATCTTGCCCTAAACCTCCATATCCATAATGATATAAAAAAAACACATCAAAAACTAGGCACCCTGTATAGACTTAAACACTTTAACTGCTCTGCAAAGCTGACACTCACCTACATTTCTCCTGCCTTCTATCCTGTATGGTGCTCCTGTCCTTACCAATATCCAGTCCTTCCTAAAAACTAAGCTTGAGTCCTGTTACAATAAGGTTGCCAAGTTTGAAACCAACACAAAATATTCTTCCCATCACTGCATCTCCCTACAATTGATTAACTGGCTTGAACATCCACATTACCTAATCTACCTACAACTAATCACATCACACCAAATTATTTACAGACCTTTAGACTGCCCAGCACTTTCTTCCATTTTAACCCACTATCACCCAATTAGAGTACTCAGATCCAAAATTCAACTTCTCCTGCAAGTAAACAAACCTAAACTCCCAGCTGGCCACATGCTCTACTCTTTCTCTATTCTCAAACTATGGAATGCTCTCCCAATAGCTATTAGGGCCTCCAGTAATATCTCCTCCTTCAAAAAATCACTATAGGAGCACCACTCCACTTTATGGCAATGTAGATGTCTCAGTTCTCATCCCTCTATAACCTGATTACCCACACCTTACGTCATAGTCACCATCACTCATATCTTCACCCCTAATTAAAACATGTATAGGATATCTATCTATGCCTAACTATCATGGAATGATTCAATCATAGTTGCCAGGCACTATTTTTCTGGCTTACACTCTTAGGGCACCTTAAAAAGCAAACTAATAGGACTGTTTTAACCACTAAATTTTCTTTAACTTTATAGTAATATGATTGCTTAAGTTACTATGTATGTCTTAACTGTATAAATCTGTACATATCAAATGTTACATGCATCTTTTCTGATTTTATATAACAATGTTTGTTTTGTAAAATACTGTTTTCTATCTACTAACTGCTTTGGATATTATGTACTATTATACTATGCTTTGTGGAGCTTTTCTCCCCAGGCCTCCACTGAAAATGGGCTCTTTTGACTTAGTGGACTTTCCCAGTAAACAGATGCCAAGAAATAAATAAATAATACACACACACACACACACACACACACACACACACACACACACACACACACACACACACACACACACACACACTCTACTGAAAAAGTACATATAGTTTACACCATCACACATATACTTGAGACAAATAGTGCAGTATTGAAACAGTAGTTCTTTATGAATTTTCACCCGATTCCAAAATACTTGTTCTCAGTGTAAATGACGACTTACACTGAGAGCATGCTGAGAGCAGGTCTCTTGGAATCTGGCCCCCTGTGTAAGCCTGTTCATAGATAGGCCTAATATTGAAGTTAAGTGACTTACATTGAGAACAACTGTTTTGGAATCTGGCCTTATATGTTGAAATTTGTTGAGTATAGTGAGATGAGACAGCCATTTCTGGATTTTAGTCAAGGTGTCTTACATTGTGATAGCATTATTGCTGCCTGTTTATAGGGGGGGGGGTCAAGAAAGTGTTGTTCCCTAACAGATGTTTACAGCCTTCTCTGATAGTTCTGTTGCTAAGGTACATAATCAGGATTTTTATTGTGCAAGCTACTACTTTATTAATTTTAGGTGAGATGAGATCAGAGCCTTCTGATCCAACACCATTTCTTTTAGGGTGCAGTACTAGCCACAAGCTTTTCTTCACTTAGGCTGAATTGAGTGATAGCTGACTTGAAACAGTTTCTAAAAATCTAAGCAATCATGGTGTAAAGGGTATCAGGAGAGGGTAAACAGATGGAGTGCTTACTAGAGTGTATTAAATAGTTAATCCCTTTCCAGAATGTTTAGATGACATGTAATAAGAACATTTAAGTTACTTGACAGCCTTTTTACACTAATTCCTCAAAGCCCAGGTCTGACAATACTAGAGGCATAATATTTTTTTTGAAAGAGTTATTGGTCATGTGTAATCCTAAAGGACATCAGAGGAGTTAGGCTATCGAGGAGATCACAGATTTTTTTTAGTGCCTTACTGTTTTTCTTCCTCCTCCCTTGCAGTCCATAGAGTGAAGTCTGGAGTAGGTGTGCAAGCAGGTGTGAGACGTTTTGCCTCACCTCAGCTATGCCCCCACATTATTCCTCTTAATGGACACTCTTCCTATTAACAACATCCCTAACCTCCACCAAAGCTCGATGTCAGAGATGCCTACAGGACTACCCTCCTTCCCTGGGATGGTAGCATTTATCTCTTCATGCCACTCCATCAGTCATCCAAGTCACTAATTGATCCTGGCTTCACTGGGCTTTTGTTGGGGCTTTAACCCTCTATGCTACCAGAGCAGCTTGACTTTAGCAAAATTAATTTTATCATCAATAATGAAAATTATTTTTTAGGCTTCTGGCTCTAATATATCTAGGAATGGACTTAGCACTGGTTTATGACTAGATGACAAAGCTACCATAATGGTCACACACAGCATCAAATAATGTTCAGTAGCTTTTATATTGCAAAGAAGAGAAGTGTGCAGCCATCTAGTAACACTTTCCTTACCTACAATCTGAATAATGTGAGCTGGAACTGTGATTAATTAGTTAATTAGTTTAATCTACATTAATATGTATGATTAACTGTAGAAGTAGACATGTTCCAGATAAAGTCATCAAGGCACAGGACCTGGATTTTGTATTCATACCTGTCCAGGTGAGTATCCTTCAGCAGATCTACAGCATTCTTGGGGCTGAAGTAAAATCTAACCAAACTGAGGTATATATTGGAATTTAGAAAACCGTTTACTATGATGACATCTTCTTTCTGTTGTAATGACTTTGATTTGCTAGCAACACATAATACAGGGTGCTCTTTTGTAAGTACAGTAGCATTTCCTAATCCGTCATTGTTTCCGTTCTGCCTGAACATATTATGTGCTCCAAGATTACGATCATAGTCTAGCAGAAGAAACTGAATAAAAGAGAATGTGGTAAAGGCTGAAGAAGGTAAAAAAGAGCATTAACTGCCAGGAAGGAATAGGAAAAGTATATAAATTAATTGCCAGGTTAGACAAAGGGAAAAATGAACTGAATTGCATAAAAATGGAAGAAACAGAATTTATGAGGTGAAGAACTTGTATAACAATTAGAGGATCACATGACAATAGGGTGGGGAATTAAGAAATGTGAGTGCACACTGCCAGCATTTGACAGTTTAGACCTCAAAAATAGTAAGGATTTATAGCTTGAAGTTAATTAGCATTAATATAAGATAACACACTTAGGGATGTAGCCAGTGGATTACATTTTGTACTCACAGATGCTTATCAGTACCCCTGCCATCTACCTGGCATTTAAAACGTGGTCATACCACTTGAGATGTTACCCCACCCCACCACCACCCCAAACTTCATGTGTGCAACATTTTCAGCTGCTCAGTCAAAAACTATTAGTGGTATAGTTTTTAGATTTGCAATCCTCTCTACAAGCAAGCTATATACATGTTTTAGAAGCATTAATCTAGATGGCTATAGATATCATATGGATTGATAAAGCCCCAGTGCAGTCTTTAGAGTGCAAAGAATAGAACTGGCTATACCCTTGAACACACTTAAGACTGCAAGGGTGTAAAGGGGAAACTACAAGAAAAAGACCGTTTTGAGTGCCACTTAGAAATACACTTGCTGTTTTGGCAGGTTCCTGTAATTTCAGTGAGATGCGCAACTGCATACAGCAATCTTTATGTTCTACCTTCAGGTGTCCTACTGAGAGTCTGGAGGATGAGACTGGTAAGCCAGGATATGCAGGAGGCACTTTTCACCACTGTGTGCAAAATTATTTCTTATTTTGCAGGCACCAGCTGTGAAACATTTGTTACAAAGGAAAACATGCAGAAGACCTAAAGGAGTGAACACAAAAATAAGTACTCCGAGCAGGCAACTTAGACATGTGCTCATTTTAATTTAATTTATTTGTTTTCAGTTTGTTAACAGGGGTAATAATGTTACTAGCCATGGACTATTTTCAGGCTCAGCCTCACTGGCTGCAATAACCAAAAAAAAAAAAAAAAAAAAAAAAACAAATAGCTGAGGAATCAAAAACAGCAGCAGACAGACAGAAAAAAAAACTGAGGCAATCATCCATGCTTAATGTAGGTTATAGAGGATAAACACTGACAGATGGTAAATATTTCCTACAGTTTTGGGAAAACCTAACAATTCTGAAATAACTGCTTTTAACAGAGAGGGGACTGGAAGGGTATGACAAGCTTACATCTGTGGACATTAGACAGCACGCAAGTAATTATAATATTTTATGTAAGCAAGATGGTAGCCATGAAAACCCACCAAGACAGTAACTAAAATGAAGAGTCAAAAGGAATCAGATGAGCTAACTTCATCATCCTGTGGTGTGCACTGATTAATACAACCTGTATTTAAATATACTGGAAGGGAAAGGTAGGCCAAAAACTAAACTAAACTAACTACTCACTTTCAGAAGGGAGAATAGAGACAAAATTATTATACGAGACCAAAAACATGTTTGAACAGTACAGGGGATACAGCTAGGAGTTTTCAGACTTTACACAGATATCCCTGTAAGGAGCTGATACAGACACACACACACACACACACACACACACACACACACACACACACACACACACACACACACACACACACACACACACACACACACACACACATTTTAACAGGACAGTGTTAGTAAACACTAGGGACACTGATCTGGAGATGGCACAAATCATTCTCCTTATTTTCTAAATTGAAAAAGCTTATAATAAGCCTCAGATTGTAGGTTACATGTCCAGAACTCTATGGACCAGGAGAGGCAAATAAGTACTTGCATATTTTTAATCTGAATAAATAAAATTATCCTTCATTGTTTTTGACTCCCTTATTTTACCATCCCACAGCTGACTTACCGCCTTGTATCCCACAAAACCTATATTAGGCATTTAGAGGTACAATATGGTCTTGTTCTTTCCTGTATAAGAGACCCACATTTATACTTACAGAGCTGACACCAAAATGACAAACTTGTGTGGATTATTTGCTGTCTTTTTCTCCAGATAAATAAGCCATGACTTTTTCATATGACAAGTATAAGGCAGGTAGAATGGGACTATAATGTACATTTGAACTGCAGTATTACTGGCAGATGTTATATATCAAACAGTGGATTATATTTGTCCTAGCAAACTATCACCAAATGAATATAGATTTGTGCATAACGCATGATTAATATAAAGCAGGACCAGATGTAAAACATATGAGGGACTCACAGTGGTCTATACTTTGATATGCCATTGTTAATTAAAAAGCCTGTGTAAGGAAAGGCTGTCAGATTTTTGAGGTCACTTGATTGGTGTAAATGGGATTATGGCATTTGTATGCCAGTGAAATGCACAATTACTGTACAATCAGCTAAATCCCACATTCATCAATGGAGGCAACCACAGTGGGAACCTCCCTTCATACAAGATGTAGTGATTATAGAACTGATTATAATAAGTTGGAGGGGTGTAGGGAACACACACAGCTATTACTATATGACCATTTTGTCTTTAACCAAAAAAAAAATCAGAATTCTTCAACTGCTGGTTGAAAACCTGATTAGTTGGAGATGGTATTAAAAGAAATGACACACACAGTTGGTAGGATTCCATCACTAATAAGGAAAAGAAGACTTGTAGGAGAAGAGGATGAAAGACACATTTTAGTAGACATGTTTAATTTGGACTTAAGAAAATAGTTTTGCTTCATGGAGTGAGTTGAAGAACCTTTATGTTTACTGAAGAAGAAAGAAATCGAACGCATTTTGGTTAAAGTTTTTACCTTTGCTAGGCATCACTTGGGACTAGTGTAGACAACAGTATTAGGTATGAGGGATGGAAAGCTGCACAGCTACTAAATGTATCCAACAGTAAGATTTTTATGGATTGACCCTTTCTTCTACTGGCTTGTGTGCATGCTTGTATTTACAAGCTGTTTTATGCATCGTCATTTTGAATTAGTCACTCATATGCTGAATAGTTTTAATCAGGATTTGTAGGGAATTTTGTGAGTGTGTGTGTGTGTGTGTGTGTGTGTGTGTGTGTGTGTGTGTGTGTGTGTGTGTGTGTGTGTGTGTGTGTGTGTGTGTGTGTGAGAGACAGAGCATGCATAGAAGGAGTTTCACTGAAGAAAAGGTACAGGAAGCATTTTACAAATACTGAATGTGTGGCCTACAAAACTGTTTAACTGGCAGTGAAAGACAAAAGCATTGCATCTGACTCTACAGTCTTTTAATAGTGTTTGTTGTATAATCCTCCATTCCTACTGATAGCCTGTTGGCTAATGAAGTTGATAATTTTCTCTTTACCTTTGTCAATGTTTCAGTTTTATTATATAGGAAACACAACCATTTTGTGGGGTAGACATCCAAGTGAACCTGTAAAAGGCAAATAAATGTCATAGATCTTAATGCCTGGGAACCCAGATTTATGGTTAATTTTGTGTTCACATTATAGTACAAAATGTAACAAAGTTGTATTAGTTGCTACATTTCACCATATGACAGAAGCTGTGCCTGAATACTATATTCATTTCAGTCACTAACAGTTTTCTGCATTTTTGACCAGCTGTCACTTTTTTTTGGTTCTGTGCTGTGGCCATTTAGTCACTTTAATTCATATGGCTTTCTCTCTTTTGTTTAGAAAATGAAGTCATATTATTTATGTCTGGAACAGAATGTTGATATGTGGCCTGTATTTGTATTACAGTCCTTTTTATTTGGATGGGCTAGCTTCTTGCTCTCTTGTTTATTTTTCTCACATCAAAAAGCAGCCTGTGGTTCGTCATGTGGTTTTAACACAATATGTCCTTTATTTTTCCTATATATTCAATTTAAGATGATAAATGGTGAAAGCCAAGGGTAAACCTTACATTGGATTGGATGGATATATTCCTCGTCAAATATAAATTTCCACTCCAACAGTAACCAGCAAATGTATTTCTTCAACAATATATGTAAACTTATATTAGTATTCACCTCATATTTTAAATTTGATTTTTAGTGGCAGAACTGTGTATGTGTTCATATTTTAAATAATTTCAGCTTGCACTAAGACAACATGTGCACTTAATGACTGTTAGTTTGCTGCTCTAATAAATTAATATGCTACTATAAATAAGCCTTTTGAACAACAAATTAGTGGTGCATACATGTCCTGTCATACTTGAGTAGCATGTTCCTGCCATGAGATCTCTCATGGAAGCTTTCTAAAGACAAGGGGTCTTTCTTATTATCAGGTATTTTTGCCTAAGTTTATTAAGCTCTTGAAACAACACTCTGCTTTCTTTGTGGCAGTAGAAGCAGTAGGCTGTGTGGGAGCTTATCACTGTGTTGCTTGGCCTATAATCTTTTGTAGCCAAAGACCTGCACCTGGAATAATCCTGCATACTCTTACATGCATATCATGACTGCTGCCAGTGAAATGAAAAGCCAGCAATTACACAGCACTCCGAATGCTGATAGTTTATTTATTTATTTTATGTATATTTTGTTGACCAGTTTAGTCTCACTAGGCCTATGGCCTAATTTTCATGTAGGAATTGAGATTAACGTCATACTGATTAGGGAAAATTTAGCCAGTGTTCTGGGAAACTCTGTAGAGGTGTTTCCTCATAGGAGTTATAGTTGGGTCTTAGTGTATGTACCTAAGATCTCTTTGGAATGTGTTTCTTTAGATTCTGAATCAGTTGTTGTTGTTTCAGATACTGCTGTTGTACTGCAAATTGCAATACTGAGTGATGGTGGTTTGCCTGATGAAGTCTTAAAACAGAATACAGCTTAGCATACCTCTCTACCTCTTGGCACAAGAAATCTAGGCAAAGCCAAAAATAATAAGGGGATAAAGGTCCAAAAAATAGGGACAATTTCCACATATTTGTCTTACAAACTTAGAAAGTTGCCAAAATAAAAGGGTTTGTTTTACCATGCATTTTTTGAAGAATATAATGTCTGAAACTCAAATGTCTGTTATTATTTAGTGAATTCAACCCTTACTGATTTCCCAGAAAACCACAAATATTATGCAGGAAAGACTAAAAATATGAGGCAAAAATCTGGGCATTTTGCATAACACTGGACATTTGAGAGGCATGTGACTTAGGCAGATGCTACCACTCCATGGTCTCAGAACTGGAATAATATTTTGTAAGAAGTTAGTGAAGAAGTTCATTCTCTTGCTCAGACTAAGAATTTTTGACGTTCAGAACCAGCTCAACCTTTTTTGGAATCTACTTACTGTGTTGGTGTAAGGGAAAAAGTAGTAGAAATGCAGCTATGCAGTCTAACAAAGAAGCTGTTCTACAAGTTAATCTCATAGTTAAGCTTGTCCCTTCCTATGTTGCAATGCCAACACATCATACTTCAGGTGTGGAAGGAAAAGCTGCACAAATCACTTAGGGCTACTTAACAGACCTAAGCTTTAACAGGTTTTCACTGGGGTGGCAAGTAATTTGGTCTACCACAGAAGATTTATGTTCAGGTGTTTTGTTTATAATGTTATCTAAAGATGTTCTTGTCCTTGACTCTGCTGTGGTACTGCTAGGCTGCTGTGTTCTTCTGGATGTTTCTAAACACTATCATTTATAGGTTTGTATGCTTGTATGCCACTCCCCATGTCTTCTATACTGGCACTTATTTATTTCTATTTGTAAAAATGTGGAATATTTGGATTGGTGATTTTAATATGCTACTTTGCACAGTTAGAGGGAAACATTGCTGGTATCAAATGCTGGTTGACAATTCTGTGTTTAGCTTACTTTATAGATGGACACTGTCACCCCTTCTTTATTCATTAGGACTTAGTCATAATTTGATTAAAAGTTTGTTGTTGTTGTTGTTTTAGTAATTTGGTGTATGAGTATCTTTGGTGACTGGTGATCATCCTTTTAAATTTTTGTTCCGAAGCCTGGCATTTTCCACTTAAATGGCTCTTTCACTACTTTCACTACTGAGTACAGTAGCATGCATCCAAGGCATGTTTTTCCTAATATTATGAAGGGTCAACTGAATAGAATGAAAAGGATCTGTAGTGATAGGGGTAGCCTAGAATGTGAAGTAGATCGTCTGGAACAATTGTTCTTAGATAGGGGCTATAAGGAGCCAGACTTTTCCATGGCATAGGATGAGATTATTAATGGAGCTGCTAGATCTCAAACTAAGGGTATTGTTCCATGGAAGGATTGCATACAAGGTGATGGGAAACATGGGATTTGATTAATAATCAAATATACTACAGATAATAGGAAGGTACAGGAGATTATGAAGAAGAATTGGCATTTCTTAATGGCAGATAGAGATACAATGAAGTTAGTTGGACAAATGCCCAAGTTTACACATAAGAATAACCAGAACTTGAAGCAGTTATTGTGTGGGAACAGAACCTGTAACCTGATCATAGAGGGTGAACCTGGCACTTATTCATGTAAAAAATGTAAGATGTGCAATAGTATGACACATACCCAGAAATTTATTCATCCTGTGTTGCAATTTGAGTTTGGACTCAGGTTTTGAGCTACCTGTAATACTACTAACCTTATATATTTGGCTACTTGTGATGGATGTAACTGTTTCTGTGTAGGTAAGACCACAAAGTGCCTCAATGACAGAGTGTACCACCATTTATATGACATCAAGCATGGGAATTTAGGCAATGCTCTAGCAAAGCACATTGTGGAATTCTCATCTCATAGTTTTAATTTTAGGTTTTTGCAAATTGTTGTACCCAATAAGAGGGATGGCAATAATGACAATTTTATTAAATGTGTGGAGCTAAAATGGATTTTTAAGTTGCAAGCACACATTTATCCTGGCTTGAATAGTAGTATTTGCATCAAGCCAGTACTGAATGCACGTCATGTTAAATATCTTGCTTTTATTTAGGAATTGATTGTTTTATTACTTTGTGATCATTCAATTAGTTCATTTTTGATTGAATGATTAAATGATATACTATATATAATGTGTTTTATGGAGTTTTGTAAGGATCTGATGAAGCGCAGGGTGTCTACGTGAAAGCGCTTGTCCTATTTATTAAATTGGAACTTTTATCATACTAAAGGAAAACTCCAGAAAAGCTAGAACTTCCAATGAGTGACCTCCCAAACCTCTTGTATCAGATGCACATGGGATATGTGCAAATGAGCCTTATGAACATCAGGTGTTTCGGCTAACTGGCGATTCTGAATGCCCATGACTTGTTTCATCATTTTACTGGACAATTTCAGGCCAATAAAGCCAAACCTCAATAACTGTTGATATGCATATTTCGGCCTTGTTATGACCTCATCAGCACATCACAAGGAGAGTGTTTGACTAAGAATTTGAAACACAGGGCTGTTACTTGTGATGGATGTAACTGTTTCTGTGTAGGTAAGACCACAAAGTGCCTCAATGACAGAGTGTACCACCATTTATATGACATCAAGCATGGGAATTTAGGCAATGCTCTAGCAAAGCACATTGTGGAATTTTCATCTCATAGTTTTAGTTTTAGGTTTTTGCAAGTTGTTGTACCCAATAAGAGGGATGGCAATAATGACAATTTTATTAAATGTGTGGAGCTAAAATGGATTTTTAAGTTGCAAGCACACATTTATCCTGGCTTGAATAGTAGTATTTGCATCAAGCCAGTACTGGATGCACGTCATGTTAAATATCTTGCTTTTATTTAGGAATTGATTGTTTTATTACTTTGTGATTATTCAATTAGTTCATTTTTGATTGAATGATTAAATGATATACTATATATAATGTGTTTTATGGAGTTTTGTAAGGATCTGATGAAGCGCAGGGTGTCTACGTGAAAGCGCTTGTCCTATTTATTAAATTGGAACTTTTATCATACTAAAGGAAAACTCCAGAAAAGCTAGAACTTCCAATGAGTGACCTCCCAAACCTCTTGTATCAGATGCACATGGGATATGTGCAAATGAGCCTTATGAACATCAGGTGTTTCGGCTAACTGGCGATTCTGAATGCCCATGACTTGTTTCATCATTTTACTGGACAATTTCAGGCCAATAAAGCCAAACCTCAATAATTGTTGATATGCATATTTCGGCCTTGTTATGACCTCATCAGCACATCACAAGGAGAGTGTTTGACTAAGAATTTGAAACACAGGGCTGTTATACCCAGCTGATGTCCATTATCATTAGGGTCACTGCAAAAATATCCCAAACAACAAACTAAAACAATGAGTGAGAAGGTCACTGAAAACCCAATCAGTAAAAACAAAATGAAAACTCCAGGAAAGCTAGAACTTCCAATGAGTGACCTCCCAAACCTGTTGTATCAGAGACACATGGGATATATGCAAATGAGCCTTATGAACATCAGATGTTCAGAACACATCCACTGTTGCTTAAACAGTGGCAACAGCTTAACCTTGATTTAAGCTATCAGTATATGAAGTTGATTATTGAATATTTTCATTCCATTGAAGGAAAGTTGGTGGAGGAAATACAACAGACACGTAGTATCATACTTGAAAGATTTAAGGGGGAAAAATATGATAATGCTTTGAGCAATTTATAAATGAACATTTCATTATATGAGAAGAAACTGCAGCAAATTAAGCAACGTAAGCTGCAAAGAGACTTTAATGATTTTGCCTCAGGAAATGTGTTCACTTGGCAAAGGGATTCCATGCAGGCACCTGTGCATCCTGAGCACGTACTGGCCACCTTAAATGTTGAATCATCTTCTTCTAATGTGTCACAATGGTCCAATGAAGTTGGTGTTCCATCAATAGACACACAGACTATAGGAGGAGGATCTACATTGGCCCGCACACCTGCAGTGTGTATAGAGGATGATCTGACCCCCCCCTGCCTAATCAACAAGCCTTGTCTACAGGGTCTTTGGGAGCGAGACCAAAATTGTTTAACCCAGGTATCCTTGATTGTTTTTTACCCCTATCTATGAAACAACGAGAACCTAGCTACAAATCGAGGTCTGCAAGCAGGGGAAGACAGAAAAGGAAGAACTCCGAGGAAAATTATGTTCCGAACAAAAGAAAGAGGCATTGAATGACATGGTGGTGAATCTATTGGATTATGAACTTAATGAAGCAGAACTTTCCCTTTTGAATAAGGGCCTGACATTCATTCCTTCTTCTAATGTGAATGTAAGTGAGCTATTGACTGATTTGAGGTTATTTGGATGAAATGTTGCATTGAAATTGTTTTTTAAAGATGGTGTACATGAATGTTATGAGGGTGGGAAGGCATACAAAAGAAAGAGCTCTTTTACTCCGATGATACCGGCTCATGTAGAAGCATTCATTATGGCATGTGAAAAGGATATATATGACATGGTGTTTAATAAACATGGGGGTGGTTTTCATAATCTAACCTTTACCCAGAGACAAGCACTTTATTCACTTCGGAATATTACTGGTTTAGCTATTAGACCTGCTGATAAAGGAGGAGTGGTGGTCTTCCTTAATAAAAGTGATTATAATATGGTAATGTATAGTATGTTGAGTGATGAGAATGTATATATTAAGTTGAGTGAGCCTGAATACTGTAAAATTCTGAATAATGTGAATGATGTACTTTGTGACTTGCTAATGTGTAGGCAGTTGAATGAAAGTGTATATTCTTTCTTACTAGTAGACCATCCATTGATACCATGTATTAAAGGGCTACCTAAGATTCATAAATCACTGCAGAACCCCCAATGAGACCCATAGTGGATGGAGGGGGATGGTGCATGGAACATCTTTCAATCTATGTGGAAGGTAAGTTGGGCCCTCTAGTGAGAGGGATTCCAACTATCCTGAAGGACACTACACAGTTCCTAGGTGATATGAAACAGTATGGAGAGGATAATGACATGTTGAATGTTTTAATGGTAACAATGGATGTGCAAAGTCTCTTTACATCCATACCAAATGCCTGTGGCATAGAAGCCATAAGGGCATTATTGTGTGAACATGATTCATTCAGTATTGATGAGGTTATTCTACTCTGTGCTTTGCTGGATCTTATTTTCTCTAACAATGTAATGATGTATGAGGGACATATGTATTTACAGCAATGGGGTGTCGCCATGGGCACCCCATGTGCCAATTCCTATGTGAATCTGGTGGTACACTACTGGGAGTTATAACATCTGTTTAATAATGACCTTTTTAGTCACATTAAGTTCTATAGGCATTTTGTGGATGCTGTTTTTATGTTGTGTGATGTGGAGATACCCCTACTTGAGGAATTCATCACCTACATAGGAACAACCACTAGTTTTTGAGGTTTGCAGTTTCGTATTCATTTGGAACGATGGATTTCTTAGATGTTAGACTACATAAGGATAAGAAGGGTAAAATAACTACAGGCCTTTTTCGTAAAGAATGCTGGCATAACAGTCTGCTTGAGTACAGTAGCATGCATCCAAGGCATGTTTTTCCTAATATTATGAAGGGTCAACTGAATAGAATGAAAATGATCTGTAGTGATAGGGGTAGCCTAGAATGTGAAGTGGATCATCTGGAACAATTGTTCTTAGATAGGGGCTATAAGGAGCCAGACTTTTCCATGGCAAAGGATGAGGTTATTAATGGAGCTGCTAGATCTCAAACTAAGGGTAATGTTCTATGGAAGGATTGCACACAAGGTGATGGGAAACATGGGATTCAATTAATAATCAAATATACTACAGATAATAGGAAGGTACAGGAGATTATGAAGAAGAATTGTCATTTCTTAATGGCAGATAGAGATATGATGAAGTTAGTTGGACAAATGCCCAAGTTTACATATAAGAATAACCAGAACTTGAAGCAGTTATTGTGTGGGAACAAAACCTGTAACTTGATCATGGAGGGTGAACCTGACACTTATCCATGTAAAAAATGTAAAATGTGCAATAGTATGACACATACCCAGAAATGTATCCATCCTGTGTTGCAATTTGAGTTTGTACTCAGGTTTCGAGCTACCTGTAATACTACTAACCTTATATATTTGGCTACTTGTGATGGATGTAACTGTTTCTGTGTAGGTAAGACCACCTTAGCGACAGAGTGTACCACCATTTGTATGACATCAAGCATGGGAATTTAGGCAATGCTCTAGCAAAGCACATTGTGGAATTCTCATCTCATAGTTTTAGTTTTAGGGTTTTGCAAATTGTTGTACCCAATAAGAGGGATGGCAATAATGACAATTTTATTGAATGTGTGGAGCTAAAATGGATTTTTAAGTTGCAAGCACACATTTATCCTGGCTTGAATAGTAATATTTGCATCAAGCCAGTACTGGATGCACGTCATTTTAAATATCTTGTTTTTATTTAGTAATTGATTGTTTTATTACTTTGTGATTATTCAATTAGTAAATTTTTGATGGAATGATTAAATGCTATTCTATATATAATGATGTGTTTTATGGAGTTTTGTAAGGATCTGATGAAGCGTCAGGTGTCTACGTGAAAACGCTTGTCCTATTTATTAAATTGGAACTTTTATCATACTGGAAGCTGTGGTGGTCTTGCTGAGTTTTTGTTTTTGTTCTTTATAATGTTATCTAAAGATGTTCTTGTCCTTGACTCTGCTGTGGTACTGCCAGGCTGCTGTGTTCTTCTGGATGTTTCTGAACACTATCGTTTGCATGCTTGTATGCCACTCCCCATGTCTTCTACATCTTGGCACTTATTTTAGTTTATTTCTATTTGCAAAAATGTGGATTATTTGGATTGGTGACTTTAATATGCTACTTTGCACAGATAGAGGGAAACTTATTGCTGGTATCAAATGCTGGTTGACAATTCTGTGTTTAGCTTACTTTATAGATGGACAATGTTACCCCTTCTTTATTCATTAGGACTTAGTCATAATTTGATTAAAAGTTTTTTGTTGTTGTTTTGGTAATTTGGTGCATGAGTATCTTTGGTGACTGTTGATCATCCTTTTAAATTTTTGTTCCAAAGCCTGGCATTTTCCACTTAAATGTCTCTTTCACTACATCTACATTTTTAAGTGCAATTACTTATTTGTGGGGTGCATAGCTTGATTTATGTCTATATTATTCTACTTGTAGGCAGTGATGGCTGGAATGGAAGTTTAAATGTAGTTGCTTGTATTTTTCTTTTGCATGATGAATGCATTCTGTTCAAAAATCTATTTGCGATTCTATGTTGTACTCTTTAAACTGCCTCTCTGCTAAAAAAATTTTTCTAGATGTTATATTTAAAATGAGTTGAAATTGCTTAATTTTGTTAAGATTTCACATATACCCTTTTAAAAAAATATTTTGGAAGGTAATCTGAATTTCATTATTTTATTTGTCATGGCATTTGTAGGCTGAAATTCATCATTTTAGGCATGCTATTTGCAGTGAATGTATAATGCATGTTTTTTTTTCTATGAGATATGGAGGGCATTGAATGAACAGCTTTGCCAGACAGACTGAATACTGTTGTGGACTATTTAGGTTGACAATATGGTGTAGGTAGGTGTCAGTTGTGAGTGGAATTGCCTCAGTCACTCCAGGAAGATATTGATAAGGAACTTAATGTAGATAAGTTGAATTTGGCTTTAGCTACTGCCAATAAGACCTTTGTTTCAGATTATGATGGTCTGCATTGCACTTACTCTCTAAAGTTACCAGTGCAACAATAGTCAGCGTTGTTCCAGGTACTTAATGAATAGTTTTCCATGGTGTCTGCCTCTGGAGCTGTAGGTAAAACGGTTACACAACTGAAGGCTGAGTCTTATGATTATAAATTGTTGATAATTATATTGTAACTTAGACTTTCCACTTTTAATGTCATCACACACTTATAAGATTAGGACATTAGGGAATTGTTGATAGTTTTTAGTGAACTAGTTAATACTGTTATTTCTTGCCATACGTCTGATGTATTGTTTAGCTGTGACATTCAGATGGCTTTTGATTGTGTTTCTCATATCTTGTTACAAGAAGTTTTAATGTGACATTCTTTGATGATAATTTTCTTTCTTTCTGCAAATCTGACAATACTCAGGACATTCTTCTTGTTTTAGTTAATGATTATTTTAGTACACCTCAACCTATGCTATGTGGAACATGTGCCTTAGTCCAACTGGTGGATGGTTTACTGCCAGTTTATAAGACTCCTGATTAATCTCACAGGTAGTGTTGGATTTGATTAATGCTCTACAATTCTCAGTACTTCTTTTGCTTTAAACCTGTTTACTGTTTGGTATAGAGCTTGGTTCATAAGATGATTATGTTTTATTATGGAATTCCAGGCTGAATTCTTCTTTGCAACTGATTTAGAAATGGCATTTAATTAGCTACACTTTTAATTAAAAGGTTTATCTTCTAACGGAGAGTTAATATTACTGATTTAGTAGGAATAGTTTACCGACCTGCTTGTTAAGAAAATAAACATTTGTTATTCCTTTATTTAGTCCTATTTTCTGTGTGAGGTGAATCACATGAACCCAGTAAAAAAGGGGTACTATTATAATTCTTTGTGAAATAGTGTTTTCTATCTTTGTACTTTTTCATGTTTTTGGGATTAGTCAAAATAACATCAAAATAACACCAGTTCTTCATTGGGGCAAGTTTTAATTCCCCTTCCTTGGAGGACCTAGCCCAGTGGTTCCTGTACCTGTGTCTTTCAGTTGTTCCTGTACCTGTGCCTATCAGTGGTTCCAGTACCTGTGCCTATCAGTGGTTCCAGTACTTGTGCTTATCAGTGGTTCCAGTAACTGTGCCTATCAGGGGTTTTAGTACATGTGCCTATCAAGGTTCTAGTACCTGTGCCTGTTTGGCTCATTTGTTCTGAAGTATGCCATATTAATGATTCATTCCTGCCCAGATATCTCTAGTCAGCTCTTCCATTCTATATTGAGAAGCAGCTGGTAAGGAGTGAGCCAACTTGCTCATGCTATGTAGTGCCTATTACTCCCACAGAGTAATGCCCATCCCATGTGATGGAGCTCCCATCCTGCAGACTGAATTCTGCTTGGCTTACTGAACATTTTCCACATGGCAATGTGGGTGCCACATGTTCAGGCTTCATGGGATGGTGAAACCCTAGGTAGTTCTCATCTATGTGGTGAGCCAAAGCTACTTCCCTCCATCCAGGATGGTCAAGCCAGCAATGGCCACTCAATCCAGTGTTTCCCCACCAGCTCTAATAAATACCTGATTTACTATTCAGACTTGGGGCTAACTACTATGTAGTCAGAACTTTATCCCTCCATGCCATGGAGGTGGCTATCTGGGGTATATTTGGATGTTTTAAATACTTCTGGTTGATGATCTAGCACTTATCTAAAGCTTAAGAGGGGCAGTGGACCTAGTTTTACTTTTAATTATATTAGGTTGCTGAAACTTTGGGAAAAGATATTATACTGACTGGACTGGATAGGGAAGACTATTATACTTTGATAATGAAGACTTGTTTATTTTCTTGATCCTTGGGAAAACCTGCCTCTTGAGTTCCATCCAAGTATCCATAGATGGCATACTAAATTTAAAACAGTTTCTGAATGGCATGACTTCCTCTGGAGACAAATGCTGGTGAAGTTAACTGTTAAGGGAGATAAGTATTATAAGGAGCAACCAGAACATATTTGTTCAGTGCCAGGCTGTTATACTGTAGACACATTGTGTTTTATGCAATAGGATCTGAAGTTTTGGGGGTCTAGTTAAACTGTATATATTTTATAATCCTTTTATTGTAACATTAGACCTGATTTTGTATGTTTTTTCTGACACTGTTTCATGTGTCACTGAAGATAATTTTGATATACTTTTATGTTTAGGTTTAAGGATTATTTGGACGGGGCATCGTGGAGATCTTCTTTGGAATCAAAAATGGGGTGATGATGTCACATTGAAGAAATGATTCTGTTGTTTGTGGCACAAGGTTTAGGGACTGATATTAAATTTCATTGTTTCAACTTCTTTTCTTTTATTTTGCTGTCTATAATTTGTTTTAAATAACTATGCTTTTTGTGTTATCTGTTTGTTTAACATATCTGTAATCTTTTCATTGAGTATTGTTGCGGTGGTACAGCGGTAGCATTGTTGCCTCACAGCAAGAGGTTCTCCTGTTCGATTCATGGCTGGAGTGCCTTCTGTGTGGAGTCTGCATGTCCTCCCTGTGGTTGAGTGGCCTCCGAAAGACATGCATGAATGGATGTGCCTTCACTGAAGGTTGGGCATCAGGCTGGCAACTCGGCATCATAAAAACTCTACTGCCAATCATTAGCGGACCTGAGTTCCGCTGTGGCGACCCCTAACCAGGGAAAAGCCGAAAAGACAAACAACAATTGTTGGATCTTTTATATCCACCTGAGCTACCACCAGTTCAAGCAGATGAGACCTTGGCTCAACATTACAGCCAAAAGGCAGCATATATAGGATGGCGGCACCTCCCTTATGCTGTTTTTTAATTTCCCCAAATCTTTTGGGTTTCTAGCACCATGACGAGAATGGACCCCATTCCTAAGTCAAAGTATGATTAAAGCCCATGAAATTAGAATTGTTGCAATCTTTGCAGTACCTGCAATGTGCTCAATAATGATTCCTTCTGCAAATCATATTGTTACAGTGCATATATTGGTAACATATCTAAGTATGATTGCAAATTATTTTTTATAACACTAGTTGCTCCTACTACTATTTTAACTCTCTGGGTATCCTTTTTCCACATTGCCCTCATTTCTGCCTGCAAATCCTGGTAATTTATGACTTTGTGTGTGTGTCTCTCTCTCTACACAAGACACTGTAGTCACTGGGTGTAGTAATTTCAATGATCAATGCTACTTTTGCCTTCTTTTCATGGACTACTATATGTGGTTTTCTTGCATCTATTTTTTGAACTATTGGTAATAGGTTTTCCCATGTGATATAAACTTCATCGTTTTCTGTAATCCTTTGTTACTCATGTTTCCAGTGTTTTTCAGCTACCTCAATATTATAATGTTTGCACAATCCTCAATGCAACAGTCTTACCACATTATTACACCTTTCAGTATACAGGCCTTCTGCCAATAGTATATCACAACCAGCAACAAGATGTGCAACTGTTTCCAATTTTGTTTTACAGAACCTACGTTTGTCTGTTTCTCCCATATGTTCAATGGACTTTGTAAAACAACATGTTCATAGTCCACTATCATGGGCTGCCAATATTAACCATTCTTCTTTTGATTTAAATTCACCTCTCCTTAACCATTCCTGCTTTCCATCCTGATCAACAGCTGTTTCAAGAGTTTTCTATGCTTGCAACTATATGTATGCATTTTCTACATTTCTTGTCTTCTCATCTGATCCTTCACCTTATATTCTTTATTTTGTTTTTTTGTCACATTCAGTTGCTGCCTGATTTTATCTACTTCTGGTTTGATTTCCATTCCCACTTGACACCGATATGCTTCTACTAAACTAAGCAGGAAAGTCATCTTAGACTTATTCTCCTCATGTATTAAAACTTTCATTGTGTTGGGGTCTTGTGAGATCAGCAGATATGTATGCAGTCTCACGACTGCAGATTTATACATGTGATCAATTTTGAGGAGGCCCATACCTGCTTCAGGAAGGAGAATATGTAGTCTTGCTATGCACTGATTTTTATAAATCATTTGATGAGCTTGAAACATCCTTCTTGTTTTCCTGTCCAACCTATATAACATCTTTTGGGACCAGTCAGTCACCCGAAAACTGTAAGTTAGGCCAGGAAGAGCAAATCGGTTTATAGCTTCGACTTTGTTCCTAGTATTTTCAGTATTCATTTTAGTCTTTCAAAATATTCCTTACTAAGTTTTATTTGGATTTGTTCATGTTTTATTATTGATCCTTCACAAATTCCCAAATATTTATATACTCCATCTTGCTCAAGTTCTTTTATATTACATTCCTGTCCCAAACTGATGTTTTCTTGGTGTTGCAGCTTTCCTGCTTTATAGGTTGCTTTTGCACATTTATCAAAACCAAATGGCATTCTTATATCATCTAAAAATGTTTTGCCACTTGCAGTTGTGCTTTAAGTTCCTCATCTAATGAACTATAGTTTTAAATCATCTACAAAAAAAAGATGAGAAGTCTTTACACTTTGTTATTTTTTTAGGAGCCAAATTGTAGCCATGACCTAATCAGTTAAGCAGACAGCTTAATTTGTTGAGGGCAAGACAAAAGAGCAGCAATGACAGAGAGTCACCCTGGAATATCCCCCTTTGTATTTTTATCCCTGGAATAAAAAATTGTCCTTTATCATGGCTTAACTGCAAAGTGGTTTGCCACTGTTTCATGGTCACTGTAATGTAATCGATCAGTGTAGGGTGTATCTAATACATTTTTTAAGCACTCTTTTATCCATGAATGTGTGATACTATCAAATGTTCTTTTGTAGTCTATCCATGCCTTGACTTAGATTCTTCCCCTTTTTTACAGTTCTCCATTATGACTTTATTTAACAACAAATGATCCTTTGTTCTATTTGACTTTCTTTTATTACCCTTTTGTTCTATTGCCATGATTGAGTTTTCTTCTAAATGACTATAAGCTGTCTGCATCAATTCCAGTGTATAGTTTATACATCGTCAGAAGGCAAGTTGTTGGTCTATAGTTTTTAGGATAGCTTGCAGGTTTTGTGTTGATTACTTTGGATTTCTCTTTTGCATATATATTACACCTTATCAGATCTCTCTTTTCCATGTCCATATTTCTTTTTTATACTTTTCAAAAATCTCTAGATTTTGTTCTTTATATTTTCACACTTGCTCAGTCACTTCTTTTTCCAAATGGCCCAAGGTTTCTTGGTCTATATAATGTTTTTCATAAATTTGTTGTATTAATGAACACAAATTTTTATTTGAAAATTCTCACCGTTTTTCTTGTGGAAGTATTTTTCTTTCCTCCAATTTCTCTTAATCTTGTTGTATATCTTCTGTCTGGAAATTCTGGGCTTCTTGCATAATAGTAACTATACATAATTTCTTTCTTACTCTCAAAAGTCTACTCTATTGTCTTTATAGCTCTTTTTTGGCCTATCAGCTTTTGTGATTTTTGTGGACTATTTCCTTCTACAACAGGGGGAACTGCTCATGTGCAGTGTTTGTAATGATACACGAATCTGAGGAAATGGAATTCAGAAACATGCCTTCCACAATTACACAAAGGCTATGACTGAGAAGGGGACCTGTGTGATACAGCCTGAAGATAATAATCTATTAAGTAGCAGGAATATTGCAGCCCAATCAGCAAATAATTAATATTCTAGTTGTTTCCTGCAACTGCAGCTAGGAATTATGCGAATGCCAGTAGTGAGCAAGCAGTGGGACTTTACTTGATATCTTGGAATATCTACATGTATCTATACCAAAAATATTAATAATATGTGGGATTCCCAAAATACATAAATCGTTATTAGAACCACCACTGAGACCTACAGTTTCAGCTAGAAGTTGGGTAATGGAACCAATATCAAATACGTGGAAAATAAATTAAAATCAGTTCTAAGTATATCATTAAAGACTCTACAGACTTTTTACAACAGTTATTTAGTTGGTGTCATAATAATAATGTGTTAGATTTCTGCTTTGTTATATTGGATGTACATTCCCTTTTCCCGATATCGAATGATATAGGGGTGGAATATGTGCACAAAATTATTACTAGGAACTCAATATATACATCTACAGACACATGCTATTTGTGCATTGTTAGAAATAGTATTAAACAACAATTTGTTTTGCTCATTGGCCATTATTATAAACAACAAACACGGGTAGTCATGGGTATGCCCGTGGCAAATAGTTATGCTAACATCGTTATGAATAAATGGGAAATTGACCATGTACTATCATTAAGCAATCAATACAATAAGAACATTATATTTTATAAATGGTTTGTAGATTACCTGTTGCTACTATGGCAAGGCTCACTTCTTTTATTTGACGATTTTCTCAAATATGTTACTGCATCTACTGAATGAATTTTTGCGATTTAAGAGTTATATACATTTCGCTCAAATTGATTTTTTGAAATAAGGTTAATTAAAAGTTATACAGGACAGACAAATTACACTGTGTAAAAAAGATGTAAAAAGAAATATTTACATTGGAACAGTATACATCCCTGCATGTATTTTATAATATAGTGGAAAATCAGAAGATACTTACAGCAAAACTGAATACAGATGACAGTGTTATGAACACACAAATAAATAATCTAGCCATAGATTTTTCTAAAGGGGATACATTAAACATAGAGTGACAGCTATAGAAAAAGAAAGTAGAGGTAACAAGTGAAATAGCTAAGCCTATTTTTTCAGATAATAGTGAAAGTGCACAGGGTACTGTTAACAATAAAAGTTGTTTCTTTCGGCTTTTCCCGGTTAGGGGTCACCACAGCGGAACTCCGGTCCGCTAATGATTGGCAGTAGATTTTTACGTGTCGAGTTGCCTGCGCTGACGCACAACCTTCAATGAAGGTACGCCCATTCACGCATGTCTCTACACAGAAGATGCTGTAGCTGAGAATCGAACAGGGCAACATCTATCTGTGAGGCGACAACGCTACCGCAGCACCACCACCGCAGTTAACAATAAAAGTAAAAAGTGTAATTTCAAACTTAGGTGTACATTAATATGATAGAAATACACCTGCTGTAAAACAGGTCATAAATAAATATTGGTTCATGGTACAACAAATACCCCAGTTTAAAGATGTAGGATATGAACAGCTTTCTTTTCTATAAAAGGTCTAACAGTTTAAAAAATAAGTTATGCTACAAAGAACCGAAGCAAACTTTATGTCACATTAATAGTAATAGAAAAGGTACATATAAATGTAATAGTTGTCAATACTGTAGATACATTTATACAAATAAAAGCCTTATATATCCCATTAAGAAAAAACAATTTTTATATTACAGCATTTGGTACCTGTGATACTTGGAACTTAGTTTACGTTGCACTATGTCAACAATCTGAAGCCTGCTATATAGGCAAAACAAATAGAAAACTGAAAGACCGTATATGTCACCATCTATCTGAGATACATAGAAAGGTAGAAATGAATGTACTGTATAAACATATTAATGAAACAACTAACACACTATTTTAAGTTTGTGATATTGCAAGTTATTCTTGACAAAAATTAGAGGTGGTGATCCAAAAAATAACACTGAAAAGGAAGAAAATAAATGGATAGCAGGATTCATGACGTTCACCATTAAAGTAATCTTGAAAGATTTAAGAAACAGAGCTAGATGAATGTTCTTTTAAAACTTTGTTAATTGTCAAATAAGTCACATGCTTCTCAAACTGATTTTTGAAACTGATTTTCTTAATTGACCTAACTGATTTTGATACATGTATATAAAGATCTCCATTTGCCCGTTATGCTCATTTTCCTGATTAAGTTATTTTTAGTGAAAGCATTACTTGCATTGATTTTAGTGGTTTTATTGTTTTGTTTTTATTAAAGTCCAAAACTGGTAGCCACGGTGCCAGTTTGCTTTATTTTTTGCAATATATACATGTTTGTTACAATGTCTGGCTTTATCCATATGCAGGAGCTTGTTGTTCATTTAATTAAACTTGTTTGTGTAATCAGTCAAGGCTCCAGCATTATACATCAAGAAAATACACGGCATGGAATTGTGAAGATAGGTGAAGGCTGCCAGCCTAGCCAGACAGAATTCTGTAGATAATTCTGTCATCTGTAGATATTAATGTAAGCCACAGGCTTGTTCTCTTAAATGTGAAAAGACTGCATTAGATATTGAATTGCAAAAATGTAACAACAGCGCACTCTGATGTAAGAAAGCTAAGTCAAGCATTACATGACTGTCTTTGATGTTAAAATTTGGAGTCGGGGTGAAGCTTCTGAAGACCACGCCCTACCATCCCCAGACTAATGGTCTTGCTGAGAGGTTAAACTCTACAATCAAGTCCATGCTATGGGCATTTGCAGACCAGTTTAAGAGGGAGTGGGACAAATATTTGCCCCATCTCTTGTTTGATTACAGAGAGGTGCCCCAGGAATCCAGAGGATTTTCACCCTTTGAGTTGCTGTATGGGCATAGGGTGAGGGGACCTCTAGATTTAATTTGAGATGAGTGGGAGCCTCACAAGGAGTCTGTTGTGGCATATGCCCTAAACTTCAGGACAAGGCTCAGGGAACTCATGGGCTTGGCCCAGGAGAACCTAGCAGAAGTCCAACAACAGAAAAAAGTATGGTATGACAAGAATGCTTGCGCTAGAGAGTATGCTGTGGGGCAACAGGTAATGGTTCTCATTCCTGTCAGACACAACAAGCTGCAAGCAGCTTGGGAAGGACCCTACAAGGTGGTAAGAAAGGTAAGTGATGTTAACTACATGGTGGAACTGCTAGGCTGGAGGCAGGGGCACAAATTGTACTATGTTAACATGATGAAAGCTTACCATGATAGGGAGGGCCTTGTGCCGAGCATTTGCAGTGGATCGCAGGAAGAGTCTGAGGGAGATCTGGTGACTGATCTCCTTAGTGAGGCTCAGACTAACACCTCAATGGAAGGGGTAGCAATATCCCAGCAGCTATCTCCTACTCAGGTTCGAGAAATCAGAGCAGTGTTACAGGAGTTTGGGGACATGTTCACTGTGAAACCAGGGTACACCCACCTGGTGCAGTACCAGGTGGATACAGGACCCCAAAAGCCTATGTTGGAACTAGGGGTGATTCAAGAGTCCAACTGTCCCTAGGCCTCCCCAGTGATGCTGGTGCCAAACAAGGATGGCAACACCAGGTTCTGTGTGGACTACAGGAAATTAAATAGTCGTACAGTCAGATTCTTAACCCATGCCTAGGACAGATGAGGCCCTAGAGAGCAGCTGGGTGGGGTTAAGTATCTTACAACCATTGATCTTACCAAGGGTTACTGGCAGGTGCCCTTGACTCCCAGTGCTACAGAGAAGTCAGCCTTTGTGACTCCTTTTGGCTTGTATGAGTTCACAAAGATGCCCTTTGGGATGAAAAATGCCCCAGTGACTTTCCAGAGGCTGGTAGATCATATCCTAGCAGGAGCAGGAGGGTTTGCCCTTGCTTACCTGGATGATATTGCCATCTACAGCCATTCCTGGCAGGAGCACCTTCAACTTGTCAGGAAGTTGCTGGGCAGACTACAGAGGGCAGAGGTGACCATTAAGCTGAGCAAATGTCAGGTTGGTATGACAGAGGTCTCCTACCTGGGACATAGAGCGGGAAGTGGTATGATCAGGCCAAAACCTGCCAAAGTGGAAACCATTCAGGCATGTCTGCACCTGTTACCAAAAAGCAGGTGAGAGCATTCTTAGGGACAGCAGGGTACTACAGATTGTTCGTCCCCAGTTATAGTACCATAGCTGCTCCCCTCACAGACCTGACAAGGAAGAACAGAGCCAGCCAACAAAATGCCACGTTGTTAAGATGGAACCTAAGGCTGCAAGTATATGATATGTCAGTGCAGCACCGCAGTGATATTAGCAATGCCAACACAGATGGGCTCTCAAGACAGGGACTGGGGTAAGGTATACTCACATAGACCTAACCCTCCCAAGCAACTCTTCTCAAGGGTCACTTGAAAAACTAGCTTGAGTTCTCCAGGGGGGAGATGTGTGAAGATAGGTGAAGGCTGCCAGACCAGCCATATAGAATTCTGCAGATAATTCTGTCAACTGTAAATATTAATGTAAGCCACAGGCTTGTTCTCTTAAATGTGAAAAGACTACACTGGATATTAAACTGCAAAAATGTAACAACAGTGCACTCTGCTGTAAGATAACTAAGTCAAAGCATTTCATGACTGTCTTTGATGTTAAAATTAGGAGCTGATATATCTAGAGGGAGGCATCTTGCCTATTGTTTTAAGACCAGAGTTAATGGGTAGAATTTGCATGTATAAATGTCTTTTATTGCTCTGGTTTCTGACCAGGTGTAAAGAATGTAAATGTAGTTTCAGTTAGCCTGGGAACACCAGAGAAGTGTGAAGAATGATATCATGTGAAGCAGCTCTGTGTTATCAATTTAAAGAGAGAGAATCGGAGAGCTCAGAGCATTTTGTCTTGAGAACATCCAACATCACCAACACTGCTTTGCTCTTAATGTAAGTTTATTTAGAACTGTGTTTTCTCTTAGATATAGCTAGGAAATAGGAAGATTAGATTAGTTTGTTTTTTTCTGTGATGTTGGAACTTTTGCTACTGTATTATTTTAAGTATTTCTCTGTGATCTCTGAACTCTCGACTAGCACTGTGTAGTAAGTATTGTCTTGTGTTTTTATTATTTATTAATAAATATTTTAAACCTTTCAACTGTTTCTGTTTTATGTAGAGTTAATTTAAGCTCTAGAGTACATTGCATGTATATTGTGATACTGTACCAAGTCACTCTAATAAGCCTTGACTATTCAGTCACACTTACCATTTGGATAATAACGTTGCACAGTAATAATTGGACACTCTTTTAAGGGCCACTGAGTAGCTGTTAAATATTAGCTGGGTGGTGGGAGTGATTTCTACCATATAGTCTGGGTAAAAGGGACACAGTTGGAGAACCTGTACCAGCCTTCCCCAGGAGTGTCTGTGTGGTTGTATATAACTCTTATCTGAAAGTGCATGTGTGTGTGTCAGCTACTTGGGCAGGAACATGAAGCACTGGTTGGACAGAGAGGGTGCTGGAGGTTTTAGCTTGCCCACTAGGCTGAGATCTGGACCCTATAGCTGTGCCAGTGGGGAGTCTTATTGGAGACCTGGAGAGAAAGGGAGAAACAGCCCATACTGATCTCTGTGTGCTCTTAAGGGAAATTGTACTTTACTGTGAGTGTATTTATTATCCTTTCCCTATATGGATGCCCCTCACTGGTGTTAATGGTGAGGATTGAGGCTCCTTAATTACTGGGCCAGTGCACGGGCATCACAGGTATCATAATTTTAGGGTGTGAACTCTGGCATGGAAAGAGGATACAAGTATCACAGTGTCCATGTTTTTGAATAGTTTTGTACTTTAGCGGCTCTAATGGCCATATTGCTACAAAATGCCTCCGTGCATCCCTACCTGAGTCATGTTCAATGCACTTTGCAGTACCTCCTGCAAGTTCAAGAAGCTGACTATGTGTTGAATAGGTGATATGAGGGATGGGTTAAATGTGTGATTATGGAATAGTCATTTGAATGAAGCTCATTCACATGTGGATTTTGCTAAGACCCTTAGAACTGCATACTAAACACGTCTGCACCTACTGCTGACATCATCACACTGCTAGAGATTGGATGACAAACTATAGAGCACTTCTTTAAAAGTACATAATGCTTACCACAAGCAAATGATGCTTAAACAGAGGGAAGAGAATGCAAATTGTACTTGTTTGATTTTTGCTAAACTACTACCAATTTACTTCTGTGTTGTTTGGGGACATCTATGACAGTGTGATACTGTTGTCTAATTATGGTGGCTGCCAAGCAAGCAATTACTAGAAAATGGAAATCAGAATCTAAACCAACTGTATTAGAAGTAGTGAATATGGTAACAAAGATAAAATAACTGGAACTGAGATCTTTACAAAAGCGTAAGAGCAAACTACATAGAAAACAAATGGGAATTGTGGGAACAATACATACAAGGGAAGAATGAGGTTTAAAAGATGGCATGACTTACATATGCTATGTAATGTTTGACTGAAAATGATTGGGTAGATTATAAGTGATGTAAAATGTTTGCAACTGGGAGTGTGTCAGTAGATTTGTGATGTAAAATGCTTGCAACTAAGATTGAGTCGGTGTGGTTTGTTTTCATTTATATAAATGTATACTTGCTGATGTTGTAAGCGATGGTTTTATAAAGATGTTTCTTGTTTAAAAAAAGGGGCAAGAATTGAATAATTTATGTCAGTCTTTGGGCCGCTGTTATTTGGGATATACCTCAATGAGGTGGGCTATGGCTGACCAAGTTTGCAGATGACTGCAAGCTGGGTGCGGTCATCAATTCCCCAAGAGATGTGGATGTCCACCAAGAGGGTCTCACCCAAACAAATGACTGGTGCCAGAAACATGGCCTCACGCTAAATGCCAAAAAATGCATCATCATTCCCTTTGGGGAGAGTGACATCCCCACATATTATCACATTAATAACAACATCCTAAGTACACAATCAGTAGTGAGGGATTTGGGCACCCAGGTTGATAGCAACCTGACTTTTGACCACCATGTTGCTTCCGTTGTACGGAAAGCTTTCTACATGGCCCACCTCATAAGTAATAGTATCTCATCCAGTGACAAAGAGGTCATAACATCCCTTTATTCTTCCCTTATAAGGCCAATTATTGAATACAATGCCCACTTCAGCATGTACCTCACAAAGCACATGCAGCAGCTGGATACACCACAGAGATTCCTCAAAATCCAGAGCCTCAAACATCTACCCTACACATATAGGCTAAAAGCCCTGTTCCTTTACTCATTTTCATACAGACTCATCAGAGGTGACCTCTGTCTGGCATACAAAGTAATCTCAGACCTCGTCTTGATGGGACTGCTGCATATCCACAAGTCAAGCTCCACTTGAGTAATCCGTATGTGTGACCTCAACCTGACCTGCAATATCAGTAGGACTTGTTGGCAGGACAGATTTGTGTCCCAGAGACTCCCCCATTTGTGGAATAGACTAAGTCTCCACATCAAGTAGAGTAGCTCATTAACCCTGTTTAAGCACAACCTGGATAACTAGATGGGAAACAGGAAATACACCCCTGAGATTCCACCTGTGTCCCTGCTGGACAGGGGCTTTGGGTGCTGACTTGTCTAAACATTGGCTAAACTCCTGGCTAGGCTGATAAGGGCCTCAGGGCCAATAGCCTAGTAACCTCCTATGATCCTTTGTAATGTTGCTTAGGTTATATGATATATAGCAATACATGTGAAGCATAATGTTTGTTAATTTTAACTTGTTAATACAGTTTGATTACTTTTATATAAATGTAAATGTGCCTATGTCACAAGTGATAATTCAATAAAGATGTTAAAAAATGGTGCAACTCTGTGGGGGACTGCATTAAGGGTTAGGATGCACTGCCTTAGCAGAAAAAGTGGAAGGAATATGATGTGGCAGATTCAGAAAAACACAGTTCTGAAGTTTGAGTCCTTGTATAGTCTGCAGTTTAATATTCCACTCTGCACCCCAATGATTGTTTGTGTTCCATTCACTGAATATTGATATGCAAGTGCTAGGAGGTATTCTGCATGTTAACAATTAAGCCCACAGTTGTTGTGCTAATACTGGGGTGTCCTATATAGGAGAGTACCTCTGTTTTATACATTGTGAGTCTTATCTCAATGTTTAGAGTAATGATGCAGTAGCTATGAGTGTAGTACTGTGGGTTGTGTTGGCTGGGGGCAACCATTTAGCCCAGTCCAGATGTACGCATAGAGTGGCCTTCTATTCAGCATCTGTCCAGGGTGGTGCTGTTTCACTGTTGGGTCCATACACCCTTCACAATCCCCCCTCCTATTCTACTGCAGATGTGGGTGAAGCATCTACAGTAGAGTAAGAGGCTGAAGTGGTCAGCATGTGGCCAGCATGCGGTCAGCATACAGTTCCTGTGTGTCATAATGCTTGTATGCTGTGGATCCAGTGGGTTCTCCAATGACCACATTTATCTTATCTCAATCAAGAATCACTGTAGGGGGACATGTAATCTGTAGCCTATGTGGTAATTTGGGTTATCTTTTCCCTACATCTGTACCAAGGTGCGCTCTGTTTGGCTTGTGCAGCTTCCTTTGATGTGAGAGGAAGGCCTACACAAACACACACACACACACACACACACACACACACACACACACACACACACACACACACACACACACACACACACACACACACACACACACACAATGGGATGGTTGTGTAATGTAGTTGGTGACTACATTAATTTCATGGAGGATGCACACACATACTCTTCTTGGTCCTATAGTGGGTGTTTATGCTGTAAGCCTAGATACAGTGAACTTAATAGTAGTGGTGTACATCACTTGCAGGGAGGTAGTTGAATGCTGGCAGTCACATGCTATGCTGGGCCACTGAAATTTCCATAGACAGGGGGTGTAACAAGATGCAAGTGTCAAAATCTATGATTCTCCAAAGTATAAACATTGGCTGTATGCTTGCCTATGTGGCCTGTGCCTATACATATGGCAAGAGGTGTCTCACATACAGCCATATGTGTGTACAACTTCCTCCTTCGAGTACTTTGCCACCCCTGTCAGTGCAACATCAGGATAAACAAAATGGCAGTCATGCATGTTGGTAGTCCCCCCTATACTCCTTCCAATAGAACATTGGTCTTGCCAACAGTATCAGGTTGCAGGTCTAGCTGTATAAGGGTATATCCTGTGTGACCTTCCAGCATCTGGCAAGCATATTCATTTGCAATTCCTGTTTGTCATGCCCAAAAATGGGAAACACTGTAAAAGTAAAATCTCCTAGGTAGAGAATGATATACTGCTGTACAGAGTTTTTGTGAGTATAGTTTGTGTATGCACCATCATGAGAGATCTGCGCAGGCCTTCCATGTATGCATCTGGTGGTGTGTTATAGATGACATCAGTGCTGTATGGCTAAAATCAGAATCATGATTAAGTCCAGAGAAGGGTCACTGACATGACTCCAGGCAGCCCATCTAGAACAGCAGTGGAGAGCCACATGAAGTGGTCTCACAACAAAACCACCTGTGACAGATATGAAGTTCCTTGCATCTCTCTATGTGGACCCAGACAGTTGTGGCTGCCCTGGTGAAGTGGTAGAAATTGGGACATTGGTGCCAAGATGCACAGGGCACTGCATATACCCACTGATGTTGTCTCAGGTGGGTGTGTCACTATCTGCATTACTTGTACAATGCAAGGCCATATAACTTACAAATATTAATTCTTTGTTTTCTAGGAGCATTGAGACTGTAGGTCCAAAGATTATCCACCCAAGGTGGAGTAGTTTCACTTTGCTGTGGGGGTTGGAGAAGAGTTCAAACTTAGACAGGGCAATCAATTTTTTTGCTGTTTTCATAGGTGTTGCATTATCAGGATCCTCCACTATGGATGTAAGCCTGCCTAATTTTGGGGAACTCTTTGATAAACATTGCCATTGCATGAGCACCCCCAGTAGTTGATGCCAGTACATGTGCACAGGTGTAAGATGTTGATGTAATTAATGGTAGTATATCTATATATATATATATATATATATATATATATATATATATATATGTGTGTGTGTGTGTGTGTGTATATATATATATATCTATATATATATATATATATATATATATATATATATGTGTGTGTGTGTGTGTGTGTGTGTGTGTGTATGTGTGTGCGTGTATAGAAATATTAAATAGAAGAGAAAGTACTACTGATGGCTGGAGGTGGAGTAGAGATTATAGCTTATATTATAGCAACAGAATCCACAGAGATGGAAAACAAAGTGCAAATGGAGATGTGGAACTTTTTGTTGGAAAAGCAGAACAAGGAGGGTATTATGATACGACATACATTATGAAGAATGTAGAGGAGGGATACAACGATGTAACATGATGTACCAACCTGCATCCATCCTGAAAACATCAGAATGTTAGCAGTGGATCTGTACTATACTGTGAACATTATTAAAAAAGGAATATATGTATTTTATTCCCGTTCAGAAACTGATGCCAGTAAATTAAATTACTACTGCTATAATACACCCCTCAGCCTTCCTACCCCCTCTCTGCCCTACTCTTCTCCACTGTTAACCTTGCCTCCTTTCTGAACTACTGTTTTCTCCATACCCATTTCTCCTTTAATCTGCTTGTTTTCCTGTCTACCACAGTAATATATTCTAATAACTCCCTTTACCTTGTCCTACCCTGCTCTTCCTTACATTTCTAGACTGGTGCCTTTCTTCCTACCTCCTGCTGTCCTAATCTCAGGCCCACTACCTCTGCTTTTAGCTAGAACCCTACACACTTTCCTCTCCCTTTCATTCTCTTTCAATGATTATTTTTTTTTCTCAAACTTTCCTTTTGGGTTTAGCCCAGCTCTGTTCGCCCTCGCTATGCTTGGGCTCACTTCCCTCCCCTCCCCTACCCCCATTCCCACACACCCCCTGTACAGTTTCCTTTATACTTAACCATCCCTCCCTTTTCTGCCCAGCCATCCACTACAATTCTACTTCCTGTTTATTACCACACCCACAATCCAACATCGAATCACACTTAACATATTCACCTATTTTATATTATTTCTTACACTTCCCCTCTTCCCTCCTTAACCAAACTACTCATCATGCTGCGTCTACTTATATCCGCAACATTACTCGCTATGCTCTCTAATACTACCTCCTATCACTTCTACCTCTCAAATCCATTATTTTGTTCCCCTACCTCTCACTCACACTACAGCATTCCTACTTCATCTTCTTTTTCCATCTCTCCAGACCTATTTAAGTCTTCTACCACAACTCTGTACAAAAGACACATATTTCAAATTCTCAAACCATCTAATAGGACTAAATCAAGACCTCCCAAATACTATCTACTTTTCACATCAGGTGCTTTTTTCTATAAACAATTACTCTCCTCAGGGGACATCCACCCCAACCCTGGCCCCTCTTCACCTGGCCCCTCCCTCTCTCCCCTTTATCTACCTTAACTACCTCCTCCTCACAACCCTCTTCCAATAACCAACCAGATATACAACCTCAGTCCAATTACTCAATACCATGCAAACACCTAACCTTTTATTCACTAAACATTCAAAGCCTAGCAAATAAAATTACTGAGCTGCACTCTTGGATAGCTTGCAACACCCCTCACATCCTATCCCTATCGAAAACATGGCTCAAGCCTCATACCTCAAACAGTGAATTACTCCCCCCTGGTTACAACATCTACCGCTCTGATAGAACGTCAAAGAAAGGAGGTGGTGTAGCCATCCTCTACTCTAACAGCCTTATCCTTTCACCTTATCCCACACCTATTCCTAACTTCCATCCTGCTGAACTCCTCATTCTAAAGTTTCATCTGAATTCTCACAAAAAAACTTTCTATTGCTTCCATCTATATTCCTCCTGGAAACAACGTACCCATTCTCGAAAACATATTATCCTGGTCTATTTCAACATACCTCATGAAACACTCATCCTTGGTGATGTCAATATAGACTGGTCAAAACTTTCTACTGACTCTCCCTTACTTAGTATTCACCTTCATGGTTTCCACCAACTCATTTCTACCCCCACTTGTTTCCACAAAAACTCAACCTCCAGCTCCACAATAGACTGGATTCTTACTAACTCCCCTCAACATTACCACCAGCCCAAAACCCTACTAGACTCCCTTAGTGACCATATCCCTACCTCTGTCCTAAGATATGACCCACATACTTCTAAACCCCACCTCTTTAGAGATTGTCGGATACTATCCTCATTTAATTCTTCACAGTTTAACTCACTTCTACAAAACATTGACTGGTCCATCCTTAGACAACCCCCCCTGAATGATGCTGTTGACACTTTTAATAGCATTTTCCTGAATACTCTGAACTCCCTAGCTCTCTCCAGGATGATCAGAGTGAAATCTAATAATGCCCCCTGGCTTTCAAAAGAAACTAAGACCATCATGAAACAAAGAGACAGTGTCTAGAAAGCCTGGATCAAAACTAAACAAACTCATCTTCTCAAATACAGACAACTACGTAATCTTGCCAAAAAACAGACAATTATAGACAAATAAACATTTTACAGCTCAGGCCAGCATAAACATAGATCAAAAATTCTGGTCAACACTTAATAGCATCCTTTACCCAGGCTCTCCCTCTAACCCATCCCCATACCCAGGCTCGACTCCAGAAGAAACAGCTACCCTACTTAATTCCCACTTCATTTCCTCCATCCAAAATCTCCTACCCTCTCAGCCTAACTCCTACTCCTTACCAGACCCAACACCCACCCCCAATAACACTTTTTTCTCCTTCAAGCCACTTCCCACTTCTTATATCAAATCTCTACTGCTCAAACTCAAACCCTTCTCTCTCTCTACTGACAAATTACCTCCTACCTTCCTCAAACTTGCAGCTGACTCTATTGCCTACCCAGTGACTATATTAATTAATAGATCTATGCTAGAATCTATTGTTCATACTCTTTGGAAATCTTTCTACACTACCCCTCTCCATAAAGAAGGCAACTCCACTGATCCTACTAACTATCGACCTATTGCCATTCTATCCCCCCTATCTAAGATACTATGACAATGTATCCATACACAGCTTCTTAATCACCTTCTCAGTCACAACTTACTCACCCCTACTCAACATGGTTTCCGCCCCTATCACAACACTACTACTGCTCTACTCTCCTTCACCCACAATTGCAGAATCCCTGGACAATAATAAACCTACCTCCTGTCTCTTTCTAGACCTCTCCAAAGCTTTTGATAGAGCATCCCATCCTTTACTCCTATCTAAACTTGCAAACTTTCACCTATCCTCCTCCACCCTCAGCTGGTTCGCTAGCTATCTGTCTGGACGCCAACAATCAGTCAAATGGCTCTCCTCCTATTCTCCTTTCCTGCCTATCTCAACTGGTGTTCCACAAGGTTCCATCTTAGGCCCCCTTTTATTCAACATCTTCACCAATGACCTCTTCACCTCTTGCAAACAGTCATCTCTCATGCAATACGCTGATGACTCCACTATTATTTCTACAGCCGACAACATCTCTGACCTACACACCCTAACCCAATAAGCTCTACCTTCCACCGAACATTGGCTTTCAAAAAACTTACTAATCCTCAATCCCAAAAAAACAAACTCTTGCTCTTCCTGCCCCATTCTCTTGCTCATCATAGATCATCCTTTGTCATTAAGTCTTGTAATAATACAGCCATCCAACCTGACACCCACACTAAACTCTTAGGGGTCATCATTGACGATGAACTAAAATTCAATCAACACATACAGCAATGCATAAAGAAAACCCATCAGAAACTAGGTCTCCTATATTGGAACAGAAAATACCTCACTCCTGAGGCTAGACTCACCCTTGGACAAGCACTTCTCCTCCCCTCTCTCCTCTATGCCGCCCAGGTTCTCACAAATATTCAAACAACTACCCTGAACAAACTTCAACAAACCTACCACAAAATAGCCAGATTCATCACTAACTCCCCAAACAACATGCACAACTGTATTTCCTTAAAGTCTCTACAATGGCTGGAGCTCCCACAACTACTACATCTTTACCAATTTCACATGCTGCACTCTATGCTCTTTAAACCCTCCTGCTGTCCATCTCTATCTCTCCTTGTTTCTATCTATACCCCTTCTCGATCTCTCTGCACACCTCTAATCAGCAATTGCTTGATATCTGCCACCCTAATAGGTTTGTAGGTAAGCAACTCTACAAACACTCTGTGGCCCAAGCTTGGAATAAACTTCCCCTGGGTATACACTCTATCTCTCACACTCCACTATTTAAAAAAGAACTGAAGACATATTTATTCAAGTCCAGAACCTGTCCCTGCTATGACCCTACTTAGCTCCCCCCTCCCCCCACACTCACATCACTCTCAGTAGATCCTACTGACACTCCTGACTCTCCCCATTGTACAGTAACAAAGAATTTAATTTTGTCCTGAAAAAAAAATCAAATTTATTTTCTCTTTTAATTATAATCTTCACATGCAGTTGTTTCTTTCTATTGCTTGCTATTATTGTTTGTAATACTTGTTTTTCTTGTACTGTAATTATATATTGTATTTTCTGGAGCTTTTCTCCTCGGGGCTCCACTGAAAATGTGACAAAATCCCAGTTGGACTAACCCAGTTAACAAATGTCAATAAAATAAATAAAAAATAAATAAATATTCTTTAAGCCAAACATTTCCCTTGTATTAAAATATATCAATCATCCATTTGTGAGAGCTATAGGAATACACTCAGCTGATTATCTGATTATCTGATTACTAGTCTGGAAAATAGTTGGTCAGGTATACAAACATGTAAGGAATTTATTCGAGACAAAATTAAAATAGCATTAGACATACAAACTAAAATTATTCCAAAAATCCTAGACTTCTTTTCTAATATAAATAATAAGACATCTAAAGATAAGTCATAGTTGTGGATCATATATATGATTATTAGAATTTAATTTGTTCCCCTTGAATTTTCATACTGGCATTAGTCAACAAAAATAAATAAAGAAGAATTTTGTGAGAAAAGTAAGAAACTATCCTTAAAATCTGCAGGGAAATCAATGTCCTCTCTTTACCGGAAGATTCATACATGGTAATTTTTACACAGAGTTTTTCTAACACCCCTCAAAATTGCTGTTATATATAAATCAGAAAAGTAAAAGCCTGGAAATGCAGTGAATCCCTTGATGCAGACTGGGTTCATATGATTATAGCATGCAAAAAGGGTCATCTTTCAGGAATGATTTTCGAAGATTTGCCAAGCACTGTGGTCAGATAATTGTACTATTACAGAATTCTTGAGTTTGTTCAATGCCCCAATCCCAGACATTATTCCAGTATCGCAAATACCTCTTCTTTGGTCTTTCCTAGCCAAGTGCTTTTTTGTAAGAAAAAGGTGGTGGTACACATACATTGTGTTTGGATGTCACCCCCCCCCCCCAAAAAAAAAAAAAAATACTTCTTTTTTCTCCAAATCATCTGTCATGAAAAAAATAAATAAAATGCTCTTTTTGAATGGGTGTGCTAATGCCATATGTTCTTTCTCTCTTTGATTACACACACAATGTAATTAACTAGTTTACAAAGACCAAAAATCAAGTCTGCTCATGCGGATGGCTTCACAACACTTTAATGTCAAAAACATATGAAACATTAAAAATAAAATAAAATAGGAGAGATGAGTGCTTTCGCATTACCAAAGGATGATTCATCAAATCTAAAGACAAACACATAACAGCTATACTTAAATAGCTCAGAATCAGCTCCTGAGATCATGTGACCCCAGGGCTGGTTTTAAAGGAACATTTTCATTTAATTCTTCACCAAAGTTGCATGCAATAAAATAAGCAAATTCTCAGTGGTAGTTCTTATATCACCACCCCTAATACTTGGCAAAAAAATTTCAAGCACAAAAAAATAAAAAACATGACTAAAACCTTCACTTTTCACGTGTTTACCAAGTACATTTCTGTCATCACATTTGTTCATACTGCAAACATGTTCTTTGACACTATCGCTGAGGTTACGATTTGCCTTCCCAACATATTAATAGTTACATATAACACACTCAGCATAGTAAACAACATTATGTGTATTACAATTAGCGTAGAAGTCACAATCATATCTACAGCCAGTGACAGGGTGTAAAAAATAATCATGTTCAGTAATGTATGTGCAAATATTACAACTACCACATCTAAAGGTCCCTTTAAGTGTCACGTTGGACCCTACTTTCCTCACAATGGGTTTATAGCACATCATTCTCTTAATCATCTTATAGTTCATGGCCAAAAAATGAGGGTTATGTGAAGTCTGAGAAGAATGATATGATAATACCACCAGCATCAACCAGAAGAATAAATGTAGCTGAAATTTATCCCACTAACCATCCATGTATCATTGACATGGGTAGCTGTAATTCAAGTGTAAATGCTGCTAATGGGAATTCAAACCTAAATAATCTCTCAACGACAAAGACTGCCACTTTAAATGCACCTCTATCCACTTTGAGTGTTGAACACTTGGACACAGCCAATCAGTGTCCATTTGTATGGCTCCAGGCTCCAGAATTGGTTAGGAACAAGTCAAGGGGCCAATCGATGAGCAGTAGCTGAACCGGACAGAAATGCCAGCTGGAGCTGGCGCCAGTGAGGAGAATAGTGGTGAGGACTTAGTAATAAACATTTCATCTTATGCATTGAGAGAAGAGCAATTAAAGGTATTGAATTATGGCCTTTCATTCATTCCAGTGAAAGGATCTAATTTATATGACGTTTTGCTTGACTTTAAGCTTTATAAACGGAATATTGCACTGAAATTAAATTACTGTAAAACTGGTGCTTCTTTAGACATGTTTAGGAAACCAAGTGCATTTATCCCTGTTGTTCCACCAATATTAGAGGCCTTCAGCAAGGTTTGTGAAGAAGAAATATATAGTATGTTTAATGAATGGACAATGAAGAAAAAATACTTTAACATGACAAAAATGCAGTGGGAAGCTTTGAATGGTTTAATTATAAGGCAAGACTTATACATATCTCCTGCAGATAAAGGGGGAGGGATTATAGTTATGAACACTGAGAAATATGTGGATGCCATGACTGCATTGTTGAATGATGACCTTACATATGTTGTTTGTGAATGAGGTGAGGTTGATAGACTGATGAGGCATGTTTACTCATATGTGTATATATATATATATATATATATATTGTTGTTAGAAGGGCTGATTGACAAACAGTTATATGAATATTTTAATGTTAACTGCCCCACTATACCCATTATTTATGGACTACCCAAGGTCCACAAAACATACGTAAATCCCCCTATGAGAGTATTGGGGAAAGGGTGGGTCACTGAACCCATGTCTATCAATGATGACAAACAGCTACGCCATGTTATTGATAATGTTGAAACCGTGCTTTGAGATACAGGTCACTTTCTGAAACGATTGTCTGACTGGACTGAGCAAATCCACCTTGTTGAATATCTATTTGTTACAATGGATGTGATTTCGTTGTTTACTGCTATTCCGAATGAGACATTGAATTGGTTAGATGTCATTTAAGTGAAAATTCTTCATACACGCATGAACATATCCGTTTAATATGTTATTTATTAGGCATTATTTTAACCAATAATGTGTTTTTGTATGATGACAGGTATTATGTTCAAAAGGTGGGTGTAGCAATGGGCACTATGGGTGCAAATACACATGCTAACATGGTAATGGCCCAATGGGAATCCGAGTTTGTGTTTAGTGAAAAAAATTTTTTTTTTGTTCATCTTTGATGCACTATTCTCAATTCATGGATGATGTTTTTTTAGTTTGGGCAGGCACAGTAGGAACTGTAAAAGATTTTGTGCAATATTTACACAGGACAACTATTTTCTGAGGTTTATATACACATTTTCTGACATAGGTGTTGATTTTTTAGATATGCATGTAGGAAAGGTGGATGGTGTGATAAACATTACCATCTATAAAAAGACATGCAAGAAAAATAGTTTGCTGCATGTGTAGAGAATGCATCCCAAACACCTGAAAAGGAATGTAATGAAAGGTCATTTTTTAGACATGTGAGACTACATAATAAAGAGAGCGATATGTACTCTTCCTTTGATATTTTGGTTAAAGAGTTTTGCCAAAGGGGCTATAGTGAACATATGGTACATCAAGTACAGAATGAGGTGTTGATGTATAGACATGATAGAGCACAGCCGTATTCTGGCGGTAATTTTAATAATACACAGACACCCAGAAGAATGGAGGACAACACAGTGAGATTGTCCTTGAATTACTCCAACAATGTATATAATGTTTGTAATTTCATTAAACAGCATTAGAATATACTTATGACAGATTCCAAGTTTAAAGAAGTGATAGAATGTGAACCTAAGTTCACTTACAAAAACTATAAGATGATTAAGGGGATGATGTGCAATAAACCCATTGTGAGGAAAGTAGGGTCCAACTTGGCACTTAAAGGGACCTTTAGATGTGGTAGTTGTAATATTTGCACACACATTACTGAATATGATTATTTTCTACACCATGCCACTGGCTGTAGATATGATTGTGACTTCTATGCTAACTGTAATACACAGAATGTTATTTACTATGCTGAGTGTGTTATATGCAACTGTTACTATGTTGGGAAGACAAATCATAAACTTAGGGATAGGGTCAAAGAACATGTTTACAGTATGAACAAATGTGATGACAGAAATGCACTTGGCAAACATGTGAAAAGTAAAGGTTTTAGTCATGTTTTTAATTTTTTTTGTGCTTGAAATGTGTATGCCAAGTATTAGGGATGGTGATATAAGAACTAGCACTGATAATTTGGAGACTAAATGGATTATTTTATTGCATGCAACTTTTGGTAAAGGATTAAATGAAAATGTTCCTTTAAAACCAGCCCTGAGGTCACATGATATCAGACACTGATTGTGAGCTATTTAAGTAGAGCTGTTATGTGTTAGTTTTTAGAATTGATGAAGCATCCTTTGGTGTTGCGAAAGCACTCATCTCTCCTATTTTATTTTATTTTTTATGTTTTATATGTTTTTGACATTAAAGTGTTGTGAAGCCATCTGTACAAGCAGACTTGTTTTTTTGGATTTTTTTTGCTTGGTCAGCTTTAGCTCCTTTGTTTGGTTTATCTAAGCATTTTAGTTTACAAAGTCAATAATAGTTGAATGATTTTTGCAATTTGTGAAATTGATGGCCATAAATCACAAGAGATACATGCTTTATGACATTCTGCATAAGGATACTTCTACAATGATTGTTTGGATGTAATTTAGAACTTTTATTTTAAATTTTATAGCACAAACACTGATAGACATTTGCTAAACAAAGCAATACTGTCTCACAATGATAACAGACTTAGAATTAAAACTTCTCCGCCCTTGAAACTCACATTCATTGAAACAGCCAGGGACAGTTTATCTCTTGGGAGCAGTACGTTTTAAAAATATGCTCATATGTTCTTTATGTTTAGAAACATGCATCATTTTTGTCTCATTTATTAACTATAAACAGGGGTATAAATGTATTAAGTTATACAGCTCATTGTAGTGTATGATGAAAAGAAAGTCTGATTACAGTCCTTTTAAGTTAACAGACACATACACATAATGCTCATGAATTGTGCATGGCAAACTGTCTTAAGAATAAAGTGTCTCCATGACAACATCTGTTATAGTATTCAGCCTTTAGACAACAAAGAAAACAGCTTACATTATGAAACAAGGTATACCTTTTTGGTGTATTTATATTGTATGTAACTGACCATTTATTTAATCTTACTTAAATACCAAAATAGGCATATAAATACAAAATGGGCATATTTTGCTTTTAATGTAGTACAATAAAGGATAGGAAATATTAAATCTAGGATGTTGCAGCAAATACCAAAACAATGGCTAATCATGCTACTAGTACTGAAAAGAGATGTTCCTTCGGATTTAAATGTTGAAATCTGCATTTGATTCCAATAGCTGCCTGCAACATTACTAGTAAACATTTTTAGATCTTTATGTATTAATTCAAAATCATATCCCGGTAGCATAATAATAGTGAATATTTTGCATTGAAGTTATGGCACTGCACAGGCTGTTTATTGCCTGAAGATAAGACACATGCCTTATTTTCATTCCTGTAAAAAGGGCTTAAATATGGAAAACAGAAGATGATATCAGGTCCGATAACAGACAGATGCAAGAGATCATTCACTTTCCTAAAGTACAGAGAGCTTGGAGAGCTGTCCACGGTGTCACTGAGACAGGGAAACAAGGTTGTAGGAAGGAAGTGCTGTCATTAATAAAAGAAGAGTGGACAGGCCATAGGAAATACACAGATGCAGACAGCAACACAAGATTGGAATGTCTTCTTGTATTTAAAATTCCGTGCATGGGTGGAAAGGAAGAACAGGACATCTGTGCGACAATGCATGCACAGACATGATGCAACAGGTTTGTGCACCAAGCCATTCTTAAAGAAGAACTCCCTTAAAAATAAAAACAATATATTTTTTTTAAATTAAAAAGTAAATGTGACAGTCCCTTGGCAAGTCAAAATCCAGTGGCCGAGTTGCAGGTATGCTGTACCGGCACAAAAAAGCCCTGGTCCTAGCTATTGCTAGGAAAGTTATAACTAAAAACTGTAAATGCAAGACTACTCTCCCTTACTAGTGAATTTATCTGTCTAGCCAAATCTGTAGTAAAAATGAATTATTGACCATAAAAATGAGAACTAGTAATGTAACTCCTCAATACATAGCCTAATGGTTTCACGTATATAATTCTTGGGGTCTATATTACCAGATCAAAAACCCATTTCAGTGAACACCACTAGAACGACATGTATAGCGCAAACTGCAAATACGCCAAACCCCCTAAACTGTGAAATTTCAAATCTCGAATCGTCATAGTTGGCCAACACCATCACATGCTACATACCTACCCAAACATAACAAATAAAGCACATACATACATACACTAACCAAACCCTACTTCTAACCCTGTAGTAAACCTTACATACATTACTATCTATGCACTTACCTTAACCCGCACCCTAACCCTAAGGTCCATAACTATCGCACACTTACCCTACAGACATATACCCAAACAAAACAAATAATCCACACACATACACTTAACAAAACCCTACTTCTAACCCTACACTAAACCTTACAAACATTACCTATCTATGCACTTACCTTAATCCGCACCCTAACCCTAAGGTCTGTAACTATCGCACACTTACCTTACGGAACTATACCGCAGACAGGCATACCATGACACTTCGACATTTTGTGTTTCACAGTTTTGAATGTTCGCCGTTACCATAGTTCGCGCTTTACATGTTGGTTGTGGTGTTTGCTGAAATGGGTTTCCAATCTGGTAATATAGATTCAATTCTTATGGAGTTTTGTGTATAGTTTTGTTTTATTTTGTTTTAGATTGTTGAATTATTGTTGGAATATGTAAATTCAAATAAACTTTAAAAAAAAGGAATATATGTTACCCTGAGGGGAGTCAATCCATCAGTTCTGTCCACATGCTAATATATCCACATTTTACTTACAAAGTCAGCCACTGCAGCCATCAGAGTAAAAGGGTCATAAAACACAGACATACCAGGCAAATGCAGCACATGTGCAGACAGATGGCAAAAAAAAAAAAAAAAAAGAAAGAGCGGCCTTGAAGGAATTGAACCCATGACTCACTCACTGAATGTTTTCATAGCAGTACATTGTCAAAGGGAGCCACTGCAGCAGGTAGAGTCAAAGGGGTCATAAAACACACATGTCATGGTAATGTAGCATGTGTGCAGACTGCACACTGAAAAGTTGTAAAGCAACATATAACCCCAAGGGATTTAAACCCCCCAACCAGTGCAGTGACACAGTAAGAATGATTGCATGGGTAGACTGAGCCATCACAGGAGTTTGAATTATGGTCTATGTGCAGCAAGGCTTAATTTATTTGCATGACTAATTAGTACATGCCAAGGATTTCTCATCATTTTTGCCATGGGATGTGGGTTATCTATGTTGATCACTGCCAACTGTCTCATAACATATGACAACAGAAAGAAACCTATGTTTTGGCCATATTTTATGGGTTAGAAATGGAAGTACTGCACAGACAGAAATGAAAAGGGGGAAGCAAGCAGTGAGTACAAAACAAGGTGAGCTAATACGGAATGAGCTGGATGAAGGTGGGATATAAGCCCATATCTTACAACTTCCTATCTCAGCAGTGGCAGAAGAATCCAGATATAAATTAGGTTACAAAGTGACAAATTCCCCTGCATAGTGTACATAGTGATGATAGGAATGTTTACTTACAGAGGAATTAACACGTGCCAGCAAGGAAAGATAAAGACATGAATGGAATTAAACCCCTGCCGATGTAATTGGTACGTTCTACACCCAAATATTAGAAAAGCATGGATGGACAGAAGCACTCACATCAAAGGTGACTGAAAAACACAGTTCAGGTAAGTGGAACACGTGATAGCAAGACAACAGAAACATACCTAAATAGGTTCAAACCCTTGTCTTCTCTCGACAAGGGTGTTAGCAAATTACGCCATGGAAGTACTCATTGAAAAGGAAACTGAAAAACACAGTTCAGGGGAATGGAACATATGACAACAAGACAACAAAATACACCTAAATGGGTTTGAATGCCTGCCCAGGGCAATGATATTCTATAAACCAGAGTATTATCAAATGAAACCATAGAAAAATTTATAATGAAGAGGTCTGAAAGCACACATTTCAGAGAAATGTTAAAACAGTGCTGAAGACTGAAAACTGAATATTAAAAAGCAACATACCAATCATGAAGGGATTAAAACTCTTCTGCCAGTGCACTGACAATGTACACATCACTGTATGAGTACACTGAGGTATGGAAGCTATCACATACATGTATCAGCTTTATCTTACTTCATATTTGCATGGTAAATTATCACTGAGTGATACAAATTGTTTTGAAAACTAATACAGCATAGAGCTCAATGTTTTCAGACCTCTGCCAGTTTAACTGATACTTTCTAGATTATTGCCTTATGAAGTGAAGCTTTGGTGACCACTGATGTCAAAGACCTTTATACTGTCATTCCCCAAGACATTGGTTTGGAGTGGGTGAATGAGATGCTTTTAGAACACAAGGTAACCCATGACAACATTACTTTAATTTCTGAACTCTTAGAACTGGTCCTCAGCAATAATTTTATTGCCTTTGACAACAATTACTACTTACAGAGCACGGGGGTGGCCATGGGTTCACCATGTGGTGGGGCTTTCGCCAATGTTGTAATGGCATACCGGGAGAAGAAGTATGTGCTCCAGGCAGGTTATTTCCTGAAAATTAGGTTATACCTCCATTTCCAGGATGATATATGCCTAATTTGAAGGGTTCTAGTAGGGACTTAGAGAATTTTTTGACTTACATAAATGAAACTACCACTTTCCTTCACTTCACATGGAAGCACAGCACTCAATCCATTGATTATTTGGGCATTTCATTAAGTAAAGACCTTTCCAACAATAGATACGTGGCTAGAATCTTTAGGAAGGAAACCTACTCCTTTCCTTCCTCCACTTCAGTAGCTCACATCCGTTTCATCAAAAGAGGTCAGTTGTCAAAGGGCAACTAGGTCAAGCTCCCTGGATAACCACCTCTTTTGAAGACTTCCTGATGAGTGTGATTTTTTACACTCTATGTTCCTTAGAAGGATCTATCCAGTGAAATTAATCGAGGAGATAGTGGAAGAATTTAAAACCAAAAGAATGAATGCTCATTTTAAGCCAATATTGGACAAGCAACATACATTTGTAGATTTGAAAGACTTTCATATTGAAGTAGCTCTTAATGAGTCTAGTTCTCAGAACTTTAGTCTTAATAAAACAAAAGAAGTTTCATCAGATTTTACTAAAGCACTTGTCATCACTTATAGTAAGGAGGCCCAAGCTTTAAGATTAATCTTTGAAAATAACTGGCCCATACTACTGGAAGATTCCTACATGAGACAATATGTGGGGTATAAACCCACAATTATATACAGGAAGGCACCTAATTTTAAAGACCTACTTAAAATTAAGCAGGGAGCTGAGCTATGAGGGGGACAAGGAATGGCCAAGTGTGGGGCATGTTCCTGTTGCCACAAGGTTCAAGTAGCTAACAGTTTCATAGTGAGAGACATAATATATTATGTGAATAGTAAATACAATTGTTGTTCCAAAGCAGTAGTTTATTTGGCTTCCTGCTCTTCCTGCCAGTGTTTCTACATTGGGAAAACAGAAAGAAGACTCTGGCAGCGAATTTATGAGCACAAATATGCTGTAAAGAGACAAAATCAGAACAATGCCTTGGCTAAACACATTAATTGTAATAATGAACATAAGTTCAGCTTTATGGCTATAGATTCAGTACCTATACAGGACGACAAGCCATGGGGGCTACTTTTAGAGATAAAAGAGCTCAGGTGGCAAATCCACTAACAGGCAAATAGTAGGCCAGGTCTGAATGAGCGTAGCTCAATAGCCCCTGTGCTGAAGTTAAAAGCTCTTGAAAGGAAAAAAGTGAAGGTAGCATCAGCTAGTTAAAACTTACTTATATACATGCATTTTATTTTACACAAGTTTTTTTTCATTTGTTACAAGTATTTTTTACATATTTTTAAATATTTATTACATTTAATCTATTGTATTTGTACATATTTATGAAATAGGTGCAGTCCGTCATTTTAAGAAATGTTCTTATGAGTTTTTAAGTCATTGGAATTTAATGCAGTTTATAACACCAAAATCCAGTTCATAAAAATGCTTATTAGGAAAAAGTTTTCAGCATTGGTTTTATATTGTTTGCATAAGATGTTTAATGAATTTTACCTTATAGTCATTCATAGCTTATTTATAAATGTAATAATTATAAGCAGTACTAGGCAGATGCATTTAGACTGAACTGGTGCTTGTGTTTTTATGTATATGTGATGGATTTTTAAGTTTCATTAATATTAATGAGTTGTTTAACCAATCAATGCTAAAGGAAGTTTATAAAGGAAGTAAATATGAAACTAACAGTTTGAAGCTTAACACTTTGTTTAAATGAAAGCGCTAACAGGATATTTTATTTCAAAGAATAAAGGATTTGTGTGATTTTTCCAGCATTGTGGGCTTGTCTTTTATCTAAACTTGCTGCCAGTAGAGTCCGTGAACTGCCTTCTTCATTTTTATTTAGTTTTGAGTGTTTTTTCTGTTTCTTTTGGAAGATGTGAAACCTGGCAGTCCTCCATCCCTCTGTTTGCTGCTGAGGATAAATGCTCACTAGGGACGTCAATTTTAAATGGTTAGAGATATCAAAACTACTACTTTTAACCTTCCATCTGTAGACTGTGGGACACCACCTCTCACTGTAAACTCACAGCATGGTTAACATGACATATTCTAAAAAAGTTATTTTAATGAATTCATATTATTCATAATTTACCATGGATATTAGTTAAAAAAAAACTGATAACACTTGGATGTATGACAGACCCTTTCCATGAGGAGAGGTAAGGACAGTGGGTCTTTAAAGGGTCCCTAGTTAAATGTTGGCACTTGAAATATTGAGTGCTGAAAAGCTGAAAAAAAAGAACAAAACATAAGAGAAGACCGAATCTTAAAAATCACTGTTCTGTGTAAAACTTGTTTTTGCATGGCAAGCCCCTCCTCCACCCCCATACTGCCTGAGCTTACATATATACCAGCTCCGTGATCACCATACCTTGGAGAAAAGGGAATATTCCGAGAAATGGCACCTTGGACTTTGTATATATATATATAAGTCTGATCTTTCAGCCATTCAGTCTCCATGTTTTGCAGCTTGCTTAAGTGGGTCCCAAAATTTCAAATACTTACTGTCTATAAAGCTTAAATGGAGGAGCTTTACTCATAATAAAGTTCTCTTGAGATGTATAAGCATGACAATTTCCCAGAGTCTGTAATCTGGGCTTCCCATGCATGTGCAGGGCTTACCGCAGGTCCTCAGGCATGTGCATGGCAAAGTGTAGAACTCAACACAATGTTTATCAGGTTCACTCATCAGGCAAAATGAGTGATTCAGAAACAATAATGAGATGAGCCCCAATCAGCATACTCATCATGTCCATATGGGGTAATTTACATGATAAAAGCATGACTGGAGCCACAGATCATCGCACTATGGAAGACAAAGTTTAAGTCCTGAGGTTTCCCTATGTCAATCACTTGTTGCACATAAGATTATCCTCTTACATAGGGTATGTTGTTCTTTTTATACTGATTCTTTGTACAAGGATAGCTTTTTATATGCTATTTACTGTAGGGTGTAGAAGTGCAATTCAGTTTTTCAGTAGGTCTGCATATATTGGCCAAAGCTCTCTGAAGGGGTACATTGCAAGTATACTAGTCAACTGGCCATAGCAGAATGCAGGGATATTATTGTGAATTGTAGCAATGTTAAAGTGTGCCATACAATAGTGTAATGTTTTGTACCTTACACATCAGTGATCACAGTATAAGAATCCTTAAGAATCGTTGTGCTCATTAAGTTGTGTGCTTGTTAACTTGCAGTTATGTGCCAATATTTTGGGGTGGGGTGAGGAGATTGTGCTTAGGACACAACAATACCTGACATTCAGGTACAACTGGCTTTGTACATACACATATTTTAGTATCAGACCCTGCTGAAGTGTAGCAGCTGGACTATTATTATAGTATGTCAGTTAGGAGTTGGTAACTCCCATGTAAGACCACAGTTGTTAGTTCCAGTGTTTTCCATACCAACAGAGATATGCTAAAGAAACAGCCCCACAAAGACATATCCACAAGCCCATGTTAATAGAGACAGAGAATGAAGTAGACAGTTATTTGCTTCCACTTCTGCCATCCGGACCTTCCATGACTCTGTCTGGTGTCAAGTTGTCACCACGTCAGTGCTGAGGGTCTTCGAGATAATAATTTCAACATGATGTTCAGGATCATAACTTTGACATGGTCCACCACTGAGTGACTGGTACAATCTGATCTATGCTGACACCCACAGAACAGTGGCCTTGACATGGAATGGAGGTTAAGAGGTGGTAGTCTGCCTATTGATCCACCCCTTATGGAGATGGAGGAATTCTTGGCCTCAGTTAATAGCAGTACCACCTTCACAGAGGTCCACAGTATGGTGCTAGATCTTGGGGCAGAAATAGGCCCAGAGAAGTTTCATTGATGATGCCCCATGTATGTAGTCCTGCTATCACTATCTAGCCCTATTTTTACCTGTTAGTGACAGTGACATTACAGTTTAATACCTATCCCACTTGTATCATAATTGGTACATCTAGCATACAGGTGCAACATCCAGCTGCACTAGGTATGGGTAGAGTTATAACCCAATATCATATTTTTATCTTTAAAGTAACAATGACATCAGTTGCATGTGTAGTTTTGGTGCAGGGTCACACTTATACTGGATATGGTTTCTTTTGGTGTATTCACAGGTTAAATGTTCTCTGACACCAGCACTGTGAAACTACCCCCTTCTGGTGTTGGAGGATCTTTAGCTTCTGATGATAATGATGGCAGGGATGAGATGGCACATCAGTGGATGTAGTGTGTGTGTGTGTTTGACACAGGAAATGTGACCCCACATCCCCCCCTCAAAGTATAGACTAGTCTCTGTGCCTGCACATACCCAGGTTACACAACCATCTGAAAGTGGACTGGTGATACTGTATTTCTGGAAGGTGTGGTAGCCCCCATTTCAGACATGTCTGAATCTACCCCTAGTAGTCATGGGTGGGAGAGTCCAAATGGGAAAGGTTGTACTGGCATTCATTGGAAGTATGGTTACTGTCCATCCCCTATGGTTGGTGTGTCAGTATCCGACATCCAGTGCGTGTACATGGCCATCATGGAAGCACATACAAGTTTCATCAGAGCCTCAGCAGAGTTTGCAAGGGAGTGCCAGGCTGTTAATACTGACATATGAGAGTGCATGAACTATATGTGTGATTCATTGGATATAATGAATTACATGTTGGAACATGCAGTGTCTACACTGGGTTATCTGTCAGAACCATCCTCATCGATGGTCATCCGTGATGTCCGCAGATGTCAGTCGACCTGACCATGCATGATTAAGATCCTGCCCCCACAGTGCTAGGACACCCACTGCAACATCAGGAGAGGACATCCCTGTAGTTGTGGTCCAGTTCATGCTGACGCATCCTCCAGCAGACATCATTCATGGTCAAGTAGCACACCAACATCGATTCAAGATCATGGGACAGCTGATGCAACTCCTGGCAGAGGCAGCTCTCATAGGTAGAGGAGTACATGGGAAGCTGTACCCTCTGTTCAGAATGCCCTGGACTTATATAAAATAACAGTGCAGAGCTGTACCATGTGCTGAGGCTGTGTTCTTACAGACACATACATGCACAGCACCACAGTCCCCAGCACATCCCACAAACCCATTGACCTTAACCTTTCTCAATATTAACTCCATCATACTAGTTGTGACACATCCCCTAAAAGCGTGTTTTGTTTTTATACACCTCATTGCTCCACTGAGACACATCCCTGTGAAAAACATGCACTCCTTCCTTCCCCTCCTGTGCAAATGATAATAGTTGCCTGCCCTTCGTACATTGCTACTTGGTTTGTCTATATTTGATGCACACTGTGGTCCACCTATGCATGGGTAAGTAGGGACTGGTCTTTTTGTATACATTAGTTTTACTGTATGTATCTGCTTAGATGATGTATAGTTGTGGATCTCCTTCCCTTCCCCGTCTGTGGAAACGCATGGACAGCCTATGTATTGGTATGCAGGATATGGTCTTTTTATATGCATCATTTTTACTGTATGTATCTGCTTAGTTCTTGTATAGTTGTGCTGTAAAGATGTGCACAATCTCCTGCCTTTTTGGTAGTGCTATGGTGTACTGCCTGGGTCTGCCCCAATCTTGAATACTTATCTCCTACTACTGGCTCCTCATCTGTCTCAGCTCTGGCTGCCTGTAGTGCTGGGGATTGCAGTCCCTGCAAGAGGCCACCCTGAAGTAACTGCTTCCTAACTATAACATTGTGTAACACAGCACAAATGTTCAGTATTTTTTGAATGTTGACAGGGTCATACAGCAGGGCACCACCGGATGTATCCAGGTAATGGAACCATGGCTTGAGCAGCCAAAACACATGTTCTGTGATGTCTCTGGTTTGTGACAGGGCATGGTTATAATTGTGTTTAGTTTGGATATGAGGATTTCTAATTGATGTCATTAGCTAGGGTTCCATGGCATATCCAGCATCAATCTCAAGATGCTCCTGTGGGACATCACCACTTACAAAATGTTGATAGAGATCACATATGTGTCATATATGGAAGTCCTGGAAACAGCTGGGTAGCCCATGCACACACATTGTAAATGATACTCTGTGCATTACAGACCACCTGACAGGTAATGGATGACACCCTTTCCAGTTCACACTCCTCAGACTCTCCCTATTTTCCAGATGGGCCCTTTATTTCAATGTGAGTTCAGTCTATGGCCCCCTATACCTCAGGAAAGCAGGCAATAGCACAGGAGTCTTGCACAGTGTTTGTTCTTTCCTTTTGGGTAACGGGAACCACATATGTTCCCAGACATGCTGGAGCATGGCATCAAGGAACTGGTGGAATAGTCTGAAGGCAGATGCCTGAGATACCCCCCACTGTGTCCCTAGTGGGTTGCAAAAAAGTCCCAGTTGCTGATATATACATAAAGCTACCCATACTTTTGTGTCCACTGGAAGCACTGCTCCACAACTCCCACCAAGCTGCAGACGATGCCAGCAATGTCCACTTCTTGTTGCATGGTGTCCCTGTCCACACGGTAATGGTTTACTAAGTTGTTGTCATGGTGGCATAAAATGTTATATGTGGTCAGAATACCAGGTGCCTCCAAAGGCAATGCCATGCTCAGTCAGCTGCAGCAGCTGCTAAAAGAGTCTCTTGCAGATACAAGTTAATAACAGCCGTGGCAATCCACTAACATTCTTCAGTACCTTACAATTCCAGAGCACGAGCATCAGTAGTGTACAAATCTAAGATGGATGCAGCATTACTGTCTGACATTTAAACAGTTTTGAATTGTTCTGCCATGTTTTATTTTTGCCTCATTATAATGTGTGGCTCTTTGTTATGTGGTCATTAACATATAACACAACCAGCTATGTTATTTTAGTTGGCTGCTTTGTGTGGCTGGGTTTTCTGAATCACACACATTCTACACATGACTGCTCATCTCACAAATTCCCTTAATTTGATGTGGCAAAGTTTTATGAATTTGGAATAATGTCTCCACCAAATGAAATATAATATATTTTGGTTTATATTATATCATCAAATGTTTAAAAAAAGCAAATGGTGAATAATCGGACCCATGTAAGCGAAAGCTTACAATCTCAAAAGCTTAGAACAGTGATTTTTTTCCATGGGAAAAAAATCGCTGTTCCAAAAAGAAAAAAAAATTGAAATAATGCATAAAGTGGGGGGCTTTGCCCACCACACCCCTCAATGAGGGGGGCTGTGGCCCCCACACCTCCCCTACTTAAATATACCAAGTCCGAGATCGCACTACAGTGCCAAAAATGGCAAAGTAACAGAAGTGGCTAAGTGAATTCTTTCCCTAGGAAAGAATTTGCTTAAAAGCTGCTTATTTTGCCTTTTTGTTGTTTTAAGTTCGACCAAGATGCATTCGATATAATGCGTCTTCGATCATCTAATAGGAACCCTATATTCTTCTTCACTTGATTTAGCATCAGGCTTAACCATACAGCTATATCACGTTGCAAAGTGACATAACTGACACTGTGTGTACCAAATAATTGTTTTCTCCAATACTAAAAATAAATGCCAGTATCAGTATCAGTGCCAGCTATATATACCCATATGTGAGTATGCGTGTGTGTGTGTGTGTGTGTGTGTGTGTGTGTGTGTGTGTGTGTGTGTGTGTCTTTAGGCTGATAGATATAAATATTTTGAGCAATTAGTGACATGGTTTTCAAGGGGAGCAGGGGAAAGGTCTGTTGTCAACAGCACTAGAAGATGTCTGATATTTTGGTTTTATTTTATGTATTTTGGCTTCAAGCCATATCTGTGCTGTGAATAACTGATGTCATTTTATAAGTTCTCCATAGTTTTGGAACTTAAACCTTAAAAGTAAACCCCTCTTCTTATCGCCTAGTAGTGTTACTAAAAATGAAAAAGAAAAAAAAAATGTTGCTACTCTCCCCTTTTAGAATCTAAACGTAAACCTTCATATGTGGTAAAGCAAGATGCGGTCCAGTCTGAGCAAACATTGTCAATTTTTAACTTCCAGTGCAGGTAGTATGCAGCTAAAATGTCAGGAAAAGAAGAATAAACTGATAATAGTTGGTGAAAATGGAAATTAAGGTAATCATAATCTGTTACATTTTAAAGACTTAATATAATGTGTTAATGTGGGAATTGTACTGGGGAAGGATATAGTCAGAATGCTAAAAAACAAAAAAACATGATTACTAGACTGTTTACCAAGGCCTGTCATGTATGTAAGCAGTGTGAGAAAACCGCAGATGTATATTGGTTTAATGATGGACATTTTATTTAATACTGTAGATATCACCTAAATAATGTATATGTTTTGCAAAGTTATTGTTTGCCTATTTGTTTATTTAATTTTTATATTTCTTAAGTAGGCAGATGAGGCCGGTTTTGTGACCCTTTTCAGTCATTGCACAAACATGGCAGACGAGGATATTCAGTGCATAGATTCAAATGCAGAACTTGTGCATACTTTCCATCAGCATAAATGTATTCTGAAGTCCATGTAACATGAGATCTTCTGCAGTATCCCACAGTATTTGTAGTCGTGCAAAAAAAAAAAAAATACATTAACACTCACACATCCCTCAATTATTAACTGCTAATTTCCAGTGGTGCAGTCTAATTTGTTAATATTTTTTTCAGTATCAGGCTGTAGTTATTAGCACATTTGTTCTGCAGTAAAAACATTTTGTTATGAGCATTTTATTTTTGGTTTTGACAAAGGGAGATCATGCCTGTTAATCCTGGTCGACTTCTTCGAAACAGTCACCAAAGCCATGGATATGCGGAAGACGGTGCACATAGCTTACCTTGACCTAGCCAAATCTTTTGACACTATTCTCCACTCGGGCATAATAAATAAACTCTCCCAACTAAGCATCAACCTGTATGCTACCAGATGGGTAGCTAACTGGCTCACTGATAGAACCCACTCAGTCAAAATAGGAGAAGCCACCTCTAGTAGTAGATCCATAACAAGAGGCATCCCCCAAGGATCGGTCTTGGGGCCTCTACTGTTTGGGATATACTTTTCTGAGGTGCAAGCCAAAACCAGTGGTCTGTGGCTCGCTAAGTTTGCTATGACTGCAAGCTGGGTGCTGAAATTCCCCTAGTGATGTGAACATCCTGCAAGAGGGCCTTACCCAAACGAATGAGTGGTGCCAGAAGCATGACCTCAAACTGAATTCCAAGAAATTCCAAGAAATGCATCATTATCCCCTTTGGGGAAAATTATGTCCCCACTAATTATCACATTGATAATAAGCATGCAGTCAGTTGTGAGGGACTTGGGCACCCAGGTTGATAGCAACCTGACTTTTGACCACCACGTTGCCTCTGTTGTACAGAAGGCTTTCTGTATGGCCCACCTCATAAGTAAGGATATTTCATCCATGAACAAGAGGTCATAGCATCCCTGTACTCCTCCTTTATCAGACCCAATATTGAGTACAGTGCTCCCTTTGGCATGCACCTTGTCAAGCACATACAGCAGATGGAGAGACCACAGAGACCACAGAGGTTCTTGACCAGGAAAACCCAGGGTCTTAAACACCTATCCTATACAGATAGGCTAAAAGCCCTGTCCCTCTACTCAGTCATGTACAGACTGCTCAGAGGTGACCTGTGTCTGGCATACAAGGTCATCTCAGACCTCATCTCAGACCCAGCCTTGCTGGAGTTGCTGCATATCTGTAAGTCAAACTACACTCGCGCAACCCACACGCAAGGTCTCATCCTGGTCTGTGACATTAATAGAACTTGTTGGTGGGATAGAATTGTGTCCCAAAGACTCACCCATCTGTGGAATAGATTCTTTCTCCATGTCAAGTAGAGTACCTCACTAGCCCTCTTTAAGAGGAACCTGGATGACTGGTTTTGAAACAGAAAATTCACACCTGGGATCCCATGTGTGTCACTGCTGGACAGGGGAAACAGGTGCTGATTTTATAGGACCATGGGCGAAATTCTTGGCTAGGCTTAGAGGACCTCTGGGCCAATAGCCTAGTATCATCCTAAGAAACTATGAACCTATGAACACATCCATACAATGGCAGTCTGCTAATGTATAAGTAATGTAACAGCAAAAAATGGATTAGTGATGATTCTTTGAACCATTTAAATGAATGAGGGTTAATTTATGCTGTTTTCATTGCTTAACTAGTTCATTCATTCATGCATTCAGTCAGTCAAATCATTAGTTTTCCACTCCATACTATTCAGGGTTATGTATGGATCCTGTCTCAGAACTTTGCAGGTATATGTCAAAGATCTAATCCCTGAAAAGATACTTCTCTGTTGTAGGGCATCATTCCAGTTCTGCTCCTACACATTTCCTCTTTCACACACACATCATACAGAAGTCTGGGCAGGTTGGATGCCTATCAGTGTATGCAGCTTCATGTCTTCTGAGTGTGGGAGGAAAGTGGAGCATGTGGAGAAAACCCATGTGGACATCAGATAGGAGACATCCCAACCAGAAAATGAAGTAGGGATTTAAGCCCTGCAAAGGAGCAATGCTAGCTTCTGAACACTCTTAACACCCAGCCTAATGACATCTACTTGCTCAGTGCAGCTGTTACTAACAGCTGATGCTATTGCAATGACCTCATTCATTTTCCATGCTATGTATCATTGCCTTTAGCTAGCTTGACATTATCTACCACTGGCCTCTTTCAGAGCTCTCACAGCTCTTTCCAATACTGAGATTCACCTCAGTTGCCCTGGAGTCATAACTCTGTGTCATCACCGCACTAGCAAGTGCTGTAGCAGAAAATATGGGCTAAATGTTGCTACTATAAGTGCATGGAGCTAAAGAAGCAAAGAAACAAAATGATGTATGAAGTATGATTGTTGTACGTACTTCTCATATAACCATGGTATCTGAATGTTGGCTCAAGCCAAGGGACCACCTGTTTGCATTCCTATGCATACTATCTGCACAACCTCCTTGATAACAAGCCATGAGCCTCAGTAAGTTATAAGTGAAGGCCTAACTGGAAGCAGCTTAAAAATGAGTGCAGCCATGGTGTACATCATCATCATCATCATCATCAAATGCTGCTTGGTTAAATCTGCTCGCCGTATAATTAATGAAAGCTACATTATAGTAAGGGACATAAACACTAAAACAAAAGAAGCACAATATGAAACTTTCAACAGTTTTTTTCTTGCTCAGGTGGGCTAACCCACTAGAAGCAATCACATTTCTGGAAGGAATCACTCTTAGTAGACTGAGTCTTGACAAATAAAATAAGTAACCTCTCTACTCTATTAGTTCTGTTTCCAAAACTGTAGTGACTAGTCTCCACTGTTCACTATATTTTGTCAGGCTAAGTGACAACTTACAGAAACTTCATAAAAAAGACTGCCACTATACACTTTTATGAGACCTCACACTGACAATAAATCCTCTATCAAAATTATATTAACACAGCATTGCAATTTTTCTTTAACATCCTTTCATGTGAGATAAGATTTTCCCTGTTTTGAATAATAGGTTTAGATTTCAAATTGCATTATGTTTTTTTTCCCAAAATCTCTTTATTTCAATTTTCTTTTTTCAAATAATAATAACAATACGGTAACTCAAAAACACAAATAAACAATACAAATACATATCTAAAGAAAACAGACAACAATCTTGTTCCGGGAAAATTATATATATATATATATATATATATATATATATATATATATATATATAATATATACACAAGAAGTCACTACATCGTCAAGTAAAGTATGAGAATTCTTATGTTCATTTGGTCTCATAACTATGGACCTAAAGCACAACCGGAGTGCAATGTAACAAAGCATGGTCGACCTACAAACAATCTAAAACAGTATAACAATGGAAGACTGACCTACAAACAATCTGGACATTTAGCTGACTTAAATAATTACCAGGCATTGAAAACAATGGAAGTAATAAAAACAACAGCATTTGAGGCCTTCTTTACAAAAAGCGACACGCATCTTTTCTAAACAACTGTAGAGATGTATGGAATGAGATGAACTCTCTGTAATGAAGTTACTGTTATCTGAGAAAAGATTTTGTCAAAATGCAGTTCAAAGGTAAATATTAGGTTATCAGTTTGCAGACCATTACAAGACAGGTTATCAGTCTGCAGCCTATTACAAGACTAGCTAATAATTAGTGGTTAGAATCAATCCTTGTACCTTGCATCTGTGAGGTAAATACTATAAACATTATGACAACCCCTCCCAAAATGGCATGTTGCATTGGCCAGGAATCAAACTAAGGCCCTCTGCATGACAGAGAAGAAATCTGTCATTGAACCATTTGGCATAATAAGACTGCACTCCAGGAACAAGTAGAAATAATATATCTTAATCTTTACAGTCCTGGGTTTAAAACAGCTTTATAAAAAAGAAGAAATGCTTGAGTATTAAGCAAAAAAATGACTTTTTATTTTACTGTGATTAGTGCTTTACATTGCTCTGTAGTGTTTTCTAAGAAAAAAAAAATCTCTAAAATATTGGTTCCTCTATACATCCAAAGAAAAAGAGTTTTAAGCCAGATAAAAAAATGTCTTCAGGGTTTAAACATTTCTTCTCAAAGGACAATTGTACCTTTATTAAAAATCAAGCAATTCATACCTTTCTTTGTAGTATACTTTTTTCAAACAATGGTTTCAGCATAACAGGAGTGCACAAGTTTCCTTTTCTTTCAATACACCTAACTGCGCTAAGTTTCAATAGTTCAACAGATATCTCAGTTGCTGTAAGTGCTGGAAATGCTGTGAGTTCTATTCCCCCACCAGATAGTAAGATCTAATGGGTAGAAGCCCATTTTCAGCAGAGGTCTGGGGAGAAAAGCTCCAAATTATTACAAAACATTTAAAAACAATAATTTTACAATCTTCAAAAATAAAACAAAAACATCTGCAGTTTAAATAATTATAACAAATTAGACATAATATAAAACATTGGTTAAGAATCACTATAAGGTCTATGACAATCATTTAATGTTTAGAGAAATTTGTAGAAAAAATAAAGGTAAGAATAAGATTTTCAAAATGAAGTGAGGGGAAAACAGGCTTATGGTATATTTAGAGAGAAAGTCAGGGAAGATAATTTGATATAAGTAAGGCAGTAAGTGAAGAAGGGAAAAGTAAGGAGGTATAAGGAATGAAAAAGTACTTGTTCACATTTGGGGATGTAGTTAGTTAATCCTGGTTTTGAGCAAGAACAGAGACAAATTTTAGCTAGAAATTCTTTCAGAGTGGTTTTGGAAGATGGGAGTGAGCATTAGATCTGATGGATACAGATAAGGAATTCCAGGCCTTAGCAACCTTGTACAAGTACAGACAATGCCCAGCAGATTTGCTAGGCTTGTAGACAGACAGGAGGTTTTGGTCACTGGATCGCAATGACCGACTGGGAACATAGTTGTGTAGAATGTTTTTAGTACTGGACAGGCAGATGGATGCTGTATCATTTTATAGGTGGTAAGAAGCTGTGCATATGTTAGTTGATGTGACAGTTCTAACCAATTTAGGCTTTTCAGTGCTATACAGTGATGGGTTCTAAAAGGGGTATGTGGGGCAAATTTAGCAACTTCAACTATAAGTTTCTCAGCAGGAGAATTCAGGGCATGAATACTTTGTCCTGCACTGATCACCTAAAGGCTCTGTCTCTGTATTCATTATCCTACAGGGGGTCTTTACCTGGCTTACAGGGCTTCCTCAGACTCAACCCAGATGGATCTGTTGCACATGCGCAAAACAAACAGCAACAGAAACACTAGATCCAGGGATCTGAACTTTGTTTGAGGCATAAATGGAACATGCTGGAGAGACAGATGTGTGTCCCAAACGATCCTCGTATTACGGAAGAGAGTCCCCATCCATGTAAAACAGAGTTCATCCCTGACCCTATTCAAATGAAACCTTGACAACTGGATGGGAAAGTGTAAATTTATCCCAGGTTTGGACCCATGTCCCTTATGGATAGAGGCCATCAATAAAAGTATTATTCTAAATAACACCCCTAAATCCCCTTACAAATACCTTTGTTACCTCACTACAAAAACATATCCCACTTATATAGACATTCATGATACTTGGGACTCAAATGGTTTGATGTCCATATCTAATCTTGTAAGGGCCCAAGCGGTCATTAGCCTAGTAACAACCTAAGAAAATATAAGAAAGGGAATAAAATATTGTGAGCCCAGAAAAAATTCCATTAATTTGTCATTTACAGGAAACCAAGGCTTAATGGAAGCTATTGATGATAATGTTGCTGAGCTAAAGTATACAGTTAAAGATTGTACATTTTAGGAGGAGCAGGATTCACTGATTCATTGATAAGAGAGGCAGAATAATTTGTAATGACATTAGCGATCAGACAAGAGTTAGGCTTTTAAGAGAAGCATGCCTGACCTTCTTAAATGCTGTAGATTTGCTAAGAGTTACTAGAATTATAAATTCACCATTAAATGATTTAAATTAGGAAACTAAAGTATGTGTGATAAAATCTGAGTCTAATAAAGTAAAAACAAAGCATAACTGAAAATGCAAACTGCAGTAATGGCAATAAGAAGGCGAGTCATAAACTACACAAGAGGTGTGGCATAGTTAAAATGTAAGCACCATTTAGTAGATGTGGCTTTACGCATGGGAGGAAGAAGTATCTGGCATTTCAACAATTTTGCAGACGATGTGTTATAAAAAAAAAACATTTTGCAAAGGTATGTGAAAAATGAGTGTATCACAGTGTACCAAGAACATCAAAGTGACAAAAGAAGCTGAGGACTAATAAACAGTGTTGAACTTACATTAGACACAAGTGTTGACTGTAATGTTTTATCAGATAATACTTTTAAACCATTGATAAAATGCACTGAAAGTAAAGCAGTGTGCATGTTACTGATTTATTCAGGATACTAAGTAAAGCCACATGATGAGAAGCAATTAATCTTAATATAAACACAGAAAGTACATGATTTTCTTTCATCTAGTAACACTGGATGAGAAAAATTATTTGAACAGCATTTTGAATTATTTGACTTCTAAGATGTTGGGTATAGTAAAAAAGTACTCATAGCATTAAAGTACAGACTAATTGTGTACATGAATAGTCAAACAATTGCAAAGCTATAATGAATATGGTACAGAGCTAATTCAATTATGTATTTTTACAAATTTCCTGATTGATTTACAGGCTTGGGAGACTGCATGGATCATGCAATCCCAAACAAATCCAAGTCCCTCTCCACCAAAGGTAAGTGTCCTGTCTGGTTGACCTCAACCATAAACAAATTGTATAACAAAAGAAGGAAGCTACTGCACGTCAGAGCAAAATCCCATGAAGGGAAGACATCTCTGATCAACATTAGCAGAAAACTACGTTCTCTCATAAAAACATCCAAGGCCAACTTTGAGAGAAAAATCACTAAGGACACTAAAGATAACCACAAAGCCTTCTTCAGCTATGTTAGAAACCTGGACGGAAACCCTCAGATATGCTCAGAGTTGGTTCAAAACAACAAAAAATACACTGAACCCACAGATATTGCCAACATTCTGGCTGACAGGTTCAGTGCACATTTCTCCCCTCCTTCACCCCCAAAAGAAGAAATGCTTATCACAGCTGAATGTAATCTCCCTGTCATCTCAGATGTCCAAGTGAGAACCGCCCTAAACAAAGCAAAAAACACAGCATCAATGGGACCTGACGGTATCCCAGGTTGCGTGTTACGTGAACTCCAAGAGGAGCTAAACCCACACATAAAAATGCTATTTAACCTTAGCCTTACTTCGGGATATGTACCTGAACACTGGCGTACATCAACAGTGGTCCCACTCCACAAGGGGGGTGCCTCTACAGACCCTGGAAACTACCACCCCATAAGCTTAACCAGCCTGGTCTGCAAAGCTATGGAAAGAATCATTATGGAACTCATAAACAGAGACATAGGGGACCTACAGACACTTGACTCCACCCAGTTTGGCTTTGTAAAGGGCAGATCCTGCCTTTTAAACCTGGTTGACTTTTTTGAAACAGTCACTAGAGCCATTGATGAGTGCAAAGCAGTCCATACAGCATACCTGGACTTGGCTAAGGCCTTCGACACAATACCCCACTCAGGCATCATTAATAAGCTCAACAGCTTAAAAGTAAACCCTTATGTCACTAGATGGGTTGCAAACTGGATAAAGGACAGAACCCATAAAGTTAAAATCACTGGAGCAATGTCAGACTCAAAGTCAGTCACAAGTGGTGTCCCACAGGGATCTGTCCTGGGACCCCTCTTGTTCGGCATTTACTTCTCAGATGTTAAAGCAAACATGGGAGGGCTATAGCTGACAAAGTTCGCAGATGACTGCAAACTAGGTGCCATAGTTGATACACCAGCAGACACACACATCCTACAAAAAGGCCTCACAGAAACGGACAACTGGTGCCGGAGTCACGGCCTTAAATTAAATGCCAAAAAATGTATAGTCATCCCCTTTGGGAAAAACAAAGTACCCACAAATTATCACATAGACAGCAACCCACTGAGTACGGAAAAAGTAATCAGAGACCTAGGGACCCAAATCGACAGCGACCTCTCATTTGACACCCACGTTGCCAAAGTGGTTAGAAAAACATTCTACCTTGCACACCTCATCATGAAGGGATTCACTTCCAGATCCAAGGATGTCATTGTACCCCTATATTCCTCCCTCATCAGACCCATGATTGAGTACAATGTCCCATTTGGTATGTACCTCACCCGGCATTTGCAACAGCTGGAGAGACCACAAAAGTACCTCACCAAGAGGATCAAGGATCTCCAACATATGTCTTATTCTGCCAGACTAAAGAAACTTCAGCTCTATTCAGTAGCATACCGCCTGCTCAGAGGTGATCTCTGCCTGACGTACAAGGCCATGTCAAATCAGGATCTGATGGACATGCTCCACCTCAACAAATCCAAATCCATCAGGACCACGAGAGCTAAAGACTTAAACCTCGGCACAAGTATGAATAGGACATGCTGGAGGGATAGATTCATAACCCAGAGGCTTCCCATGCTTTGGAACAAGATCCCAGTTCATATTAGGCAGAGCCCCTCACTGACTCTCTTCAAGAGAAATCTTGATAAGTGGATGGGAGATCGTAAGTTTACCCCAGGGGTCACATCTGTGTCACTGCTAGACAGGGGCACAGTAAACTAATTCTATTATATAAGGGGACCTTCATTGTGTCACTACTAGACAGAGGCACAGTATTCTAAATTTATTCTGTACATTTTTTGTACCATTTCATGGGGTGGGAAAAGCCACATCACTATGGCTAGGCTTACAAATGCCCCAGGGCAGATAGCCTAGTACTATACTATGAAACTATGAAACTAATTAGTATAATAGCATACCCAAGCAGGCTCTGATGGATTATATTAGCAAACAGGTCAGAAGTGATTGATCAATAAAGCTGCAGTCTGTAGATGATATGCCACTATAAACAGACTGAACAGGAACATCAGCAAATGATGGAGGACTGGAATGCAAAACTGAAGAAATATGAGATCAAACTGAGTACAGCCAACACATTTGTCTTGGCAGCAAATGGGGGGATCACAAAAAGCTGAAAACTGAGATAGAGGGGAATATAATGGAACAGATTAACAGCTTCAAGTATCCCGGTTGGGTGATTGTAGAGGAGATCACAGTTAGAATTAGAGGTTCTACAGCAAAATGGCACAGAACTTTGTGGTAGTGCCTGACAGAAGAATGCCAAAGAGGATGAAGTGCAAGATATACAAAACAGTGGTACCACCAGTGCTTTTCTAGGCACAGAAACCTGGGCAGTGAAAGTGGAACAGTTGAGGAAATTTGATGTGATGGAGAAAAAGTGTCTGAGATGGCTAGTAGGCTGCACGATGTAAAATGTGGACATCAGAGCACATGCCATAGTAGCCCCAACTATAGAGAAGGTTAAGGAGAACAGTGTATGGTGATTCTATCGTGTGTGCAGGAAAGCAAAAGTGATTTAATGAAAAAAGATTTGGAGAGTTAGGAATAAGGCAAGAGGAAACAAAGGTGTCCAGTCAAGAGATGGGTGGATTTCATGGCAGAAGACCAGTAACAGTCAGGCATGATTGTTGAAGAATGTGGGAAAGGGACACTGAATCAAAAGAGATTGCAATAGTTGATACAACATCTGGGCCCTTGTAGAGAAATGGGAAAAAAGGAGTTGTTGATGATGATGCTGATGATGATGATGATGGTTGTGGTATGCCAGTAATTTATAGTCCAAGGAAAGTACCAGTAGATGTCAAGAGTAAAACTGAGCAGAGTCGATGAGGTTGGAAATCTTGGGTGTCACTAAGAAGAAACATAAGCCAACAAAATGGCTGCATAGTATGATCACCATTACAAACAAGACAAAATATTTATTTGTATTGATCTAAACAAATTAAATAACTTTGCATTGGCCTAGGTGAGGCTACATCCTCTACTAGATGGAAAACGATGATACTCACTGAGAAAACTAGATGTAGAAAGATCCTGGCTGAGTGCATTTAATACACCATTTGTTAGGTATTAATTCTTGAAGCTGTTCTTTGGCAACTCACTAGAAGACTTTCAAAGAGAGTTGCAGAAATGAGTGAAGGCTTAGAAAGTGTTGAAATCATAACTGATGCTCTGTCAGAATAGCCAGACACATGAAGAACATGACAAGAGACTGATACAGCTTTGTATCAGGCTGAGACAATATCATTTTAAAGTACACAAGTTTAAAATAAGAGTCATGGTTCTGAAGTATATGGGTCACACTTTAATGTTACAAAGACTGAAGCCAGATGCAAAGAAAGGCAAACATAGTAATTCAGCAGGGAATGAATAGTAGCCACAAACTGTGCCAAAAACCAAGGAAATCAAGCAGTAGGAAGAAAGTCAGGCATTGTACCACGGCTATCCACAAACTCAAATGACAACTGTAAAAGAAAACACTTTAATCAAAGATAAGCACTTTCACAATTCTAGATTGCTTCTTCAGATCAAACACCAGAGAAAAAGGAATAGTACATCCTATTAAGCAATTAAACAATTAATCAATGGTGTAATCAACTCATTCTAAAATGCGTTTGGTAACTCTGTGAAAGGCATTCAAAGATGTCATTAATAAAAAACATAAATCACTGGCTAGAAAACACTCAAAGATATATAATACAAACATATCATTATTTCTTCAAAGGTCTACTGTTCCGTTCTGGTTTCAATGGTATTATGTCATTTAAACCTGAGTCTCTATGTGCCCTTAAATTTAAAATCCATCTTGTTTCATTATGTTCAGTATTGTTCATCAAGTCACCTAATCTCATTCCTTCAGTTACTGTTTCTAACACCTGAAACAAAAACCCATGTGTATCCCCTTCATATTTACTGTGCTTTGCCAGTGCACTATATTTCAGTCCTTTATTAGTGCAATATATATATATATATATCGGGTGGCCACGGTGATGCAGCGGTTAGCGTTGTCGCCTCACAGCAAGAGGTTCTCCGGTTCGATCCTCGGCTGGGGTGCCTTCTGTGCGGAGTCTGCATGTCATCCCTGTGGTCGCGTGGGTTTCCTCCGGGTGCTCCGGTTTCCTCCCACATCCCAAAGACATGCTGTAGGTGGATTGGACACTCTAAATTGGCCCTAGGTGTGAGTGCGTGCATGTGTGTGCCTTCTGTGGAAGGTTGGGCAACTTGACACCATAAAACTCCACTGTCAATCATGAGCGGACAGATGATCTGCTGTGGAGACCCCTAACCGGGAAAAAGCTGAAAGAAGAAGAAGATTAGTGCAATATATATGGTCTCTTATTCGTTCCTGACGGCATCTATTTGTCTTGCCTACATAAAATTTACTACAGCATACACAATGGGCTAAATATACAACATTTTTTATGTTACAATCAGCCGTAGCATTCACCTTGACTAACTTCCCTGTATCTGGGTGATTAAATGAGTCTACTTCATCTATGTAGTTACAAAAATTGCATGCGCCACATTTTTTCATACCCAATTTGGTCCTCATATTATTCATTCTAGGATAGCATAGTAGTGTTTTTAGGGATTTCTTATTTCTATACCTAGAGCTTGGTACATTCCCCACTACCCTACTTATATTTTCATCCATACCCAGAACATGCCAATGTCTACTTATTATATTCCTGATATCATTTACGTCACTACTATATGACAAAGTGAGGCAAGATTTATTCTCGATTTGTCTGTCTCAGCAAATATTTTTTCTTGAGGAAAAATAAGGTTTACCTAAATCATACCTATGATTTTTAACCAAGCTATAATCCTTATTAATCTCCACCTTGTTATAACTCCTGCCTTCGAAATCTTGACTAATTCGATCCAGCCCTGTTAAAAATTCATCTTCATTTACAGTTAACCTAGATACCCACATAGACATCTTCGGGGAAAGAATAAGAGACCATATATATTGCATTAATAAAGGACCGGAATATAATGCACTAGCAAAGCACAATAAATATGAAGGGGATGAACATTGTTTTTATGTTTCAGGTGTTAGAAACAGTAACTAAAGGAATGAGATTAGGTGACTTGATAAACAATACTGAACATAGTGAAAGATGGATTTTAAAATTAAGGGCACAAAGCGACTCAGGTTTAAATGACATAGTACCATTGAAACCAGAACTGAACAGCAGACCTTTGAAGAAATAATGATATGTTTGTATTGTATATTTTTGAGTGTTTTCTAGCCAGTGATTTATGTTTTTATTAATGACATCTTTAATGCCTTTCACAGAGTTAAATGCTTTTAAGAATGAGGTGATTGCACCATTGATTTAATTGTTTAATTGCTTAATAGGATGTACTATTTAAGATGTTCTTTTTCCTCTGGTGTTTGATCTGAAGACACAATCTAGAATTGTGAAAGTGCTTATCTTTGATTAAAGTGTTTTCTTTTACACTTGGCATTTGAGTTTGTGGATAGCCGTGGTACAATGCCTGACTTTCTTCATATTAAACATAGTAATTCAGTGTATTAGGCTATAGCTTTAGCAATTGATTAAAGGGTGGGAAGTAAGGTGTGTAAGGGGAGAAGCTGTGATTAACCTCTGTCAATGAAGAATCTGCAATGTGATTGTCTATAGTGGTATTTAAGTTGTTTTCTGAACTGGGAGAGGTTTTCAGTTTTATGTAATTCAATATTATATTCTTTCTCTGAATTTAAACAAATCACAGCAACCAGGCACTCAAATATTTCCATTTTCTGGACATTAAACAAAACATAACTCAAACAAACTTATTTAACAGAAAACAAGCAATTTTGCACAACACTTACATAAGGGAAAACACTGTGAAATCAAAGCTAGTCAAAAAATCTCAACAACATCACACCGCAAAGTGATGAACTGGTAGTTCACATTCATGGAGCCTGGCAATATAGCAAACCTGTTAGTAGAGAAATTCATTTCCAACTTTTCTCCTGTTTTATCCCCAACCACCCCCCAAGAAATATCCTCAACTATAACCCCTCCAACTATAACTAGGGAGCATGTACTGGCTGCATTTGCTGAAGCCAAGAACATAACTGTACTTGGCCCCAATAACATTCGGGATGTCTACTGAACAGTCTAAAATATGACTTTTCAGGACCCCCTGGAGTCACTATTTAACTATAGTCCTAAAATAGGCTTTGTGCCATGAGAATGGAGGACTGAGATGGTCATCTATCTTTAAGGAAAGACTTTTAACACATTCTGGAAAAACTACAGACCCATTAGTCTTACTAGTCTTATTTGCAAAGCCATAGAAAGAATTATCATGGAAATTGTCAACAAAGACATAGGAAATGTCCAGACAATGGACCCATCCCAATTTGGCTTTGTCAAAGGAAGGTCATACTTACTGAATATGGTTGATTTCTTTGAAAGGGTCATTAAGGCAATGGATGAGATGAAAGAGATGCATACTGCCTACCTGGACCTGGCTAAAGGATTTGATACAACACTCCACTTGGGCATTGTCAAACCTATGGAACTAAGAATAAACTCCTTGGATTGCTAGCTGGCTCTTGAATTGGACCCAAGAGGTTATGATTAGTGAGGCCATCTTCACAAAGAGGCTAGTTATTAGTGGAGTCCTCCAGGGCACTGTGCTAGGCTCCTCTGTTATATCTGCTTCTTGGAGGTCAAAGCCAATGTCAAAGACCTTTGGCTGACCAAGTTTGGAGATGACTGCAAACGGAGAGCAGTCATTGCATCCCTCCAAGATAAGAACACCCTTCAGGAAAGTCTAACACAGACAAACACCTGGTGTAAAAGTCACAGCTTAAAACTCAGCATCAAGAAATGCACTGTAGTACCTTTTGGGAAGTTGATCATTAATAAAAGACCCCTAAAATTTGATTTACTTGTCAGGAGTCTGAGAAATAATATAGACAGTAACCTAGCCTTAAACCAACATGTGTCCAAGGTAGTAATAACACCTTTTGTATTGCTCAACTTATAAGTAATAGCATGGCATCTAGGTCTAGAGAGATCATCATACCACTGTTCCAAGCCCTCATCAGACCCTTCATAGAGTATAATGTCCCCTTTGGTATGTACCTGACCAGACAGATGCAGCAACTGGAACAACCACAAGAGTTACTTTCAAGAAGAATACAGGGAGTAAACATTGTCCTATGCTGATCACTGCAAAACCCTGTCACTTTACTCGGTATCATACAGACTTCTGAGAGGTTATCTTTGCCTAATGTACAAGGCATCCCCGGACCCTGTTTTGATGAACCTTTTGCACATCCACAAAACAAATAACATCAGAACTACTAGATCAGTAGATCTAAATTTTGCTCTGGTGACATGAATAGGACATGTTGTTCAGACACATGTCTTTCTCAGGGAATTCCCATTCTCTGGAACAGGCTCCCATTCTGTGTGCAGCAGAGCTCCTCCCTAACTCTATTTAAGCGCACCTTAGACCAATGGATGGGTAATCAGAAATGTATCCCTGATCAGGAGCTTATGTCTCTGATGGACAGAGGAAGTCAGTGAATCACCCCTTGTATAAATGAAATATGTAGGTCACATTTTGGTTGCATGGGTAGGATTTTAAGGCCTCTGGTGGTCATTAGCCTGGTATACACCTATGAACCTATATACCTTACACCCATTATACACAGAATGAGTTGGATAGGATCATACTCTAACAGATTTTAACCCTGCAGTTGGGTTTTTGATGTGACAATCCCCAGCCCCCCACTGAATTGTCTCAGCCATAAAAATTATAAATAATATTGCAATGAATAATAGAAGAAAATGAATACAGTCTAAAAGAAAATGATTTGTAGAGAAAGAGAGATAGAGCTAGAGCAAACATCGAAAGTAAACCAAGAGGATAATATGCAAATAGTTGACTTTAATGTTTGACACTTTAGGATTAAATGGAGCAAAAAGAATTTGTAATGAGAAATAATTAACGTGAGTAAAGGATTCCTGTTCAAGTACATTTGGAACTTTTACTTTTCTTCAGGCTCAGAAATGTAGCTCTAGGCAACAATATTTATCTGAAGAGTAATGATTGTCAGGTGACTGATAACACAATTAAATACTCAGCTTTAGGAGTTTTATTTTCACAGTAACTAGAATCAGGGATCTAACCTAATTATGCTGCTTTATTGTTGTACTACATGATTGAGATGTACTGTCTCCTCCTTGTCTATTTGATGTACATGATTATGAGATAAATACAAGAAAGAAAACGTGAAATCTGAAAAAAAAACAGGTTCAGGTATAAAATAAATGAACAAATTCTAAAATGACTGTTACTTGTCACACTCTTGGTGTTGGCTTGAATAGAATGAATAGCTCGGAGTAGACTCTCATGCCAGAAATGAAGTGTCCAGTGTCCCTTGGAGACTTATTTTATTTTATTTATTTATCTTTGAGGCATGATAGTTTATTAATAACATCCCTGACTCTAGGGTTTGGGGTTCAATTCTAACCTTGTGTTACTTATAAGTGGAGTTGATGTGTTCTCCTTGTATTTACATGGGTTTTCCCGGTACTCTGGTTTTCTCCCACCTTCCAAAAGCTTTCTGATTGATAGGCTGTCCTAAACTGGCCATACATACAGTAGATCTTCCTTTGTCCTTGTCACCTTAGTCATCGTTAAAAATAGTGTGTGTGCCAGTTCATTTACCTGGTGAACAAACAGAAATGTATGGAAGTATATAATAAATGAACAAACACAGGAAAAGCGCTTTATGGTAAGAATAAAATGCCATTTGGGTGGAGATGCTCTTTAAGGAGCTTGCGGACAGGAAGTTATGACATCAGGAGCATGTATTTCTCTTAACCAGTCACAGAAAGACTTCATTTTGGCTTGACAAACATCCAGGATGTTTGAATTTTTACTTACTATCTTGGCAGACATTACAAATGTTAAACTGTTCGTGGGCTTGAAAGGAACATAATGTAATGATTCAATGACAAATTTTTATGCAGTGTTGAAAATAATTCCATATGGTATCCATGCATGCTTATAAAGTTGTCTTGCAAGGATCTGTATTTAGAATCATTTTTATACACCTTATTAATAAGCTACATTGAGCCGCAAGACAAACCTCTTCAAACAGTCTAAGTCATTCTATCCTCACTATATTGGGCTTCTGGGTGGATCTAAACTTCCTATTTTTACTACATACATATTGTTAAAATCCAAGAAAAAAGTATGTAAACATTTTTCATGCCTGTTATGCTGTTTCCAAATTCCTAAGTGCTGAAGAGAGATGCACCATTTGAGAAAGTACTTTAATATCTATCACAGAATCTACCTAATGACTGGTAATGCTCATAGAGTCAAACCATTCCAAACTGCAAGTATTATAAAACAAGGTATGCTTGTTTATCAGCCAGAAAGAACATCACAGTCTCATCTTTAAAAAAAAGCTTCCTTATTAATTTAAAACTGACACTGCTGTTAGGTTCCTTAATTTACAAGCTTCTGTATTTTAGTAATTGACCATCTCTTAGGAGACAATGGTCTTTATGGCTAATCACTGTATACACACACTTGTTAACCAGGTTATCCATCTGGGCACACATATCCTTCTCAGGGGTGATCTGGGAACAATGTATGGTTAAGCAACTTGCACAATCTCATACAGTACCAAATGTGGGTATCAGGCCCTGTACCCCAGGAAGTACAGCTCAAAGTCCAACCCCGTGTACCAGCTGCCAGTCATGTGGGTATCAGGCCCTGTACCCCAGGAAGTACAGCTCAAAGTCTAACCCCATGTACCAGCTGCCAGTCATGTGGGTATCAGGCCCTGTACCCCAGGAACTACAGCTCAAAGTCTAACCCCCTGTACCAGCTGCCAGTCATGTGGGTATCAGGCCCTGTACCCCAGGAAGTACAGCTCAAAGTCTAATCCCTGTACCAGCTACCAGTCATGTGGGTATCAGGCCCTGTACCCCAGGAAGTACAGCTCAAAGTCTAACCCCCTTTACCAGCTGCCAGTCATGTGGGTATCAGGCCCTGTACCCCAGGAAGTACAGCTCAAAGTCCAACCCTGTGTACCAGCTGCCAGTCATGTGGGTATCAGGCCCTGTACCCCAAGAAGTACAGCTCAAAGTCTAACCCCATGTACCAGCTGCCAGTCATGTGGGTATCAGGCCCTGTACCCCAGGAACTACAGCTCAAAGTCTAACCCCTGTACCAGCTGCCAGTCATGTGGGTATCAGGCCCTGTACCCCAGGAACTACAGCTCAAAGTCTAACCCCCTGTACCAGCTGCCAGTCATGTGGGTATCAGGCCCTGTACCCCAGGAACTACAGCTCAAAGTCTAACCCCCTGTACCAGCTGCCAGTCATGTGGGTATCAGGCCCTGTACCCCAGGAAGTACAGCTCAAAGTCTAACCCCATGTACCAGCTGCCAGTCATGTGGGTATCAGGCCCTGTACCTCAGGAACTACAGCTCAAAGTCTAACCCCCTGTACCAGCTGCCAGTCATGTGGGTATCAGGCCCTGTACCCCAGGAAGTACAGCTCAAAGTCTAACCCCTGTACCAGCTACCAGTCATGTGGGTATCAGGCCCTGTACCCCAGGAACTACAGCTCAAAGTCTAACCCCCTGTACCAGCTGCCAGTCATGTGGGTATCAGGCCCTGTACCCCAGGAACTACAGCTCAAAGTCTAACCCCCTGTACCATCTGCCAGTCATGTGGGTATCAGGCCCTGTACCCCAGGAACTAGAGCTCAAAGTTTAACCCCCTGTACCAGCTGCCAGTCATGTGGGTATCAGGCCCTGTACCCCAGGAAGTACAGCTCAAAGTCTAACCCCTGTACCAGCTGCCAGTCATGTGGGTATCAGGCCCTGTACCCCAGGAAGTACAGCTCAAAGTCTAACCCCTGTACCAGCTGCCAGTCATGTGGGTATCAGGCCCTGTACCTCAGGAACTACAGCTCAAAGTCTAACCCCCTGTACCAGCTGCCAGTCATGTGGGTATCAGGCCCTGTACCCCAGGAAGTACAGCTCAAAGTCTAACCCCCTGTAGCAGCTGCCAGTCATGTGGGTATGAGGCCCTGTACCCCAGGAAGTACAGCTCAAAGTCTAACCCCTGTACCAGCTGCCAGTCATGTGGGTATGAGGCCCTGTACCCCAGGAAGTACAGCTCAAAGTCTAACCCCCTGTACCAGCTGCCAGTCATGTGGGTATCAGGCCCTGTACCCCAGGAACTACAGCTCAAAGTCTAACCCCGTGTACCAGCTGCCAGTCATGTGGGTATCAGGCCCTGTACCCCAGGAACTACAGCTCAAAGTCTAACCCCCTGTACCAGCTGCCACTCATGTGGGTATCAGGCCCTGTACCCTCGGAACTAGAGCTCAAAGTCTAACCCCTGTACCAGCTGCCAGTCATGTGGATATCAGGCCCTGTACCCCAGGAAGTACAGCTCAAAGTCTAACCCCCTGTAGCAGCTGCCAGTCATGTGGGTATGAGGCCCTGTACTGCAGGAAGTACAGCTCAAAGTCTAACCCCCTATAGCAGCTGCCAGTCTTGTGGGTATGAGGCCCTGTACCCCAGGAAGTACAGCTCAAAGTCTAACCCCCTGTAGCAGCTGCCAGTCATGTGGGTATGAGGCCCTGTACCCCAGGAAGTACAGCTCAAAGTCTAACCCCCTGTACCAGCTGCCAGTCATGTGGGTATCAGGCCCTGTACCCCAGGAAGTACAGCTCAAAGTCTAATCCCTGTACCAGCTACCAGTCATGTGGGTATCAGGCCCTGTACCCCAGGAAGTACAGCTCAAAGTCTAACCCCCTGTACCAGCTGCCAGTCTCTCACCACATCATCCACATTCATTCCTGTCTCTTTCTTTGTTCATTTTCATGTCATTCACACAAACAGTGCGATGTTTCCAGCCTCACAGCTCAGTACTTGAGACCATTGCAATGCTATCCTGCTAACACTATTAGCAGCTGCTCTTAAGAACTACCCGTAATGTCTAACTCAGTATCTATTATAGCTGCATTAACTAGAAGGTAAACTAACCCAGCAGCAGTTGTGAACTGAGGCATTGTACTATATTAATTATAATATTGCCTGCATCATGAACTCGTTCACCATACAACGTTTCAGCTTCATTTTTCAACAGCATAAACATAATACCCTCAAATCAAACTCTAAAAAGACCCATGTTCATTTTACCATACGCCCAGGCTCTATTAAATTATTCACAAAACAAGTACTGAAACTGAAGCCTGCAACTGTCACCTCAGATCACTGACTTTCTCATAGCTGGTGATAACTCTATTCATAGTTTCTTAGTTTCATAGTTTGAGTATACCACATATGGATCATAGACCATTAGGACACAGGCTTCAAATTCCAGGAATAAACTGTACTCCCGAACTAGCTAGCTAACCTATTCTTTAAAGCAATTAAAGAATGACTCTGCCTGACATACAGAGCCAGCTTACTCCAGGACCTACTAGTGCCAGGAAATATAAATGCATCACTCAAGGCGATTTCACATTTAGGAATGTGGAAAGTATAATTACATCCTCAGATGATTTATTGGCTTGCAGCATATCAATATTCAACATTCAATAAGAGGTCAGAAATAATCATAATGGAGGACATGATATGCTAAACATAATCTATCTCATAGCCAGTGATAAAATATTGAATATAGATTGAATTTCTGGCCAAGTTGAGAAACTGACCAGTGGATATGTTGCAGTGGCAGCAGTACAGCAGGTGTTGTACTAGACAGGAGAGGCAGGTGTCATTTTGCTGATCAGTCTATGGCTCCTTCCTCAAGTATACATTTCAAGTCTGGGTAGTGAAAAATATTTTGAACTGGAGGTACTGGTAGGACACATGAGGTTCCTTTATGTGACAGCTGAAGTCACGCTCTGGGAAGATCTTAAAAAGCACAACTACTATTCTTCTCATGCTAAGATGTGTCATCTGAGGTTTGGAAGGCTGCCCTTTGGTCTATCCCATGGGAGGGGTACCAGCCACAGCCTACAGGGTAGGCCGAAGGGCAGACCCAGGACACAGTGGTGGAGTTATGCGTCTCAGCTTTCCTAATAATGATTGGTTACCCCAGACAAAGAGTCAAAGACTTCTGCTGGGTTAGGAAGGCTGGTGCGCTCCTCTCATTTTACTGTTGCCTTGGCCCCAACAAGTACAAGATGATTATAAAGTATTTAGGTTGATGAACAGATGGATAAATCTTTCAGACAAACATACAGACTGACAAGTATCATAATTTACCTGACTAAGGAGTTCTACAGTTGGTGCTTCATTTTTCTTAATAATCTCTCTTTCTGGCAGAGATTTCAGAGATGTCAGAGCAGGTAGTTCTTTAGAAGTCATATTAATTATGTCCCTTAATATTGTGTCAAACAATGTGCATTAACAATAAAGGTTGCTGTGATATGATTGTTAAGGTTGCTATATGGTAGGTGAAGACAGAATTCTCTTACTGCTCAGGTTGAGTGACCTTGGATTCGGTATATTTAGAGATATGGCAGTGTGGATGTGTAGGGGCTTGCCAAACCACAATGAACCTTTACTTATTTATTTTTATATATCAACACCTAGCATTAACTTTTTACATTAATAGAGGACACAAGTCTGCATGGCTATGGATATTGATGTCATTGAGTTTGTTATAGTTTCCACACCAATTATTCCATTTATTTTCTGAATTCTTAACATTCATTAATGTTGTTTCAATCCACAATTTAGACCCATCCCTTTGAAAATGGGTTATAAGGCTGAACTACTACCTATGTTCATTGACAAGAGGTGTAAAATGTTGCTGAATAATAAACCCCATATTTTCCATGATTTCTGGAAGCTATTAGAAAGGCTGGCTGCTTCCCCTTACTATGGTGATGATATAATTTTCATCACTATTGACGTTGTGAATTTATTCACAGTGATTCCATACAATGAAGGGTTAAATTGTTTTTCAAAATTACCGACATTGTTTCACAGTCTTTGTACCAATTAAATTAATACTATTGAGGCATTTCTGGAAACTGGTTTAAATAATTATTTTATTTTCTTTGACAGTGAATATTTTCACCAGATTTTTGGTGTGAACATGGATGCCGCTCGTGCTCCTGTGTATGCCAATACCATTTTGGCTTGCTGGAAGGACAAGCATGTGATTTTGTCTTCCCAGTATTCATTTATTCATGCCTATTTTAGGTTTTTAGATGATATTCTTATATTGTGGAGAAGTACAATGAAACAATGGTCAGATTTTCGATTACACTTGGAAGAATCCTTAGATGTGCCACATTTTACTTATCATGTGTATTCTTCCAATATTAATTACTTGGATGTTACATTGGGCAAGAATGTTGTCCTTGGTTCCTTTACTTCCACAATATATAGAAAGGAGCCCTTCTCCACTTCTTATTTACATTTTGACAGTTGCCACCAACTTCACCAGGAAAAGGGTATTGTGAAGGGGCAAATGGTATGGTTATCTGGGATCATTAGTGATGATAGTGATTTCGAAAAAGAAATGGATTCCTTGATTTGGTTATTCACTGAGAAGGGTTATCCTAAGGTTATGCTTAATGATGTTAAACTGGAAGTGGAGAACTGATGCAAGGATAGATTTATTCCACTGATTTGTTTCTTATGAAGGGCAAACAATTTTTCAAGCCACCCAACACATTGTGCCAGTTGGGAGTTGGCAATATCCTTGCTCTTGCCATACCATATGTACATATCAAAATATATAAACATTATTAAACAGACATGGGCCTCCATCTCTAAAGAAGAGTTGAGGGAAAAACGTGTTATCCATCCAAGGGTAGTGTTCAGCAAGGGTCCAGGTTTGAAACACATTTTAGAAATTGGCCCTATGCATGGCAATAGGATTAGAAAGACTAATTATATGAAAGCTTGTGGTAATTGTAAGTTGTGTTGATTTATCAATGATGGACCATACATAATAGTTGATGGTTATGGTAGAACATTGGCTTTTCGTGGTAGATCTACATGTGATAGCATGGGAATGGTACATTTGGCCACTTGTACTATATGCCCAGTGATCTGTGCTGGCAAAACCAACAGGAAGCTTAAGTATAGGATTAGGGAACATATGTACAATATTAAAAAACATAAATTAACTAACACCTTATATAAGCATAGTAGAGTGTGTGTGCACATTATAAGAAGCTTTTATGGTTTGTCATTGATAGGGTTCAATATTCTGAGAAGGGTGGAGATGTTGCTAACCTTTTATTATACATACAACTTATATGGCAAATGAGACTCAATACAGCAGTTTTTCCTGGGTTGAATGACTCTCTTTCCATTGTGAGTGTTTTGAAAAGAAAGGCTACAATTCTTTAAGTAGAATTTCTTTTTATATTTTTCCCCTAAAAGATTTTGTTTGTTTTTCAATTGAATTGTACACGTTATTTGTCACATTAAAGGTGGGAAACGTTTTGAAATGATTTATTGTGGTCTCATTTTTTTATATCAGAAAAACCTGGCGTTTTAACAGGGGTGTGTAAACATTTTATATCCACTGTATATTCTATGAGTTTTGTGATGCTTTTACTCTGATGAAGTTTTGTTTCCATCAGAGCGAAAAAATGTAGTTATTTAATTAAAGGTGTTTTGATTGTTCACAGTGGACCTTTCCTGTTTCTTTCAGTGTGTGACTCCAAACAGCAAGATTCAGCTCAGACAATATGCTGGCTCAGTTAGAAGATCATACAGAGTTCCAGGGTTTACTGGTCAGTCCTGAACTCGCTCACTGTCTGTGCACAATTTGCCTTTTCTTCCTGTTTCCTCTATGGGCTAAGCTCTAGGGAAATCCTACATGCTCACGTAAGTCATCACAAATAAAAGGCATAGTAAAAACATTATGCACTAATCTGAGCTGAAGTTCTATTTAATCTGGCATTTTTATAAAGAAGCAAGATTAGTTAGTTGGCTCAGTATTTTGTGAAATTCATATCTATGCAGTTTTATTGTGTTTTGCTTTTATTTGATAGGCTGTCTTTATTGGTCATCTCTTCCCATAGCTATGTCACCAGTGAATTTGAGACCCTGCCTCAGAAATACAACTGAGAATAGACAGGTTCATGTAGGGCATGTTGTGAAGGCTGAGTTGCTAGCATTTCTCATCTTGTACTCAGTAAAATGAGATATCTACTGGGATTCAACAAAATCCAGATAATCCATCAGCTGGACTTCTCCAGGCTTTGCTAGAATTTGTGTGTGTGTGTGTGTTTGTGTGTGTGTGTGTGTGTGTGTGTGTGTGTGTGTGTGTGTGTGTGTGTGTGTGTGTGTGTGTGTGTGTAAGCATGCGTGTGCATGTACATGCACGCGTGACAGAGTAACAGCACCTGTATACTAGACACTGCAAAATGTTAAAAAAATGCCACCCAATCTAGTTTTGACAGGATTCATAACAAGTTAATTAAAGAGTACATGACATGGTCTTGGCAATGTGAAGGAACATTCCATGATATTTAAATAACTCTCTGTTTTTATTTTCTATCTATGTCTTGGTTGTTCTTTACATTATTCTTTACTAAATTTATTTTACATGAACACGGGACAATTAACGTCTGATTAGTTTATCCCTGTTGCTTTCTTCATAGCTAATTTCACAGTATGACTTCATGACTACTCAAGTAATAACCATTCTCATTGTTGAGGGAGATGGTTTATTTATTTACTGACATTTGATCACTGGGAAAGTTCGAATGAATAATATCCACAGAGGCCTAGGGAAAAAGTTCCAAAATATTACAAAAACATTTTAAGAACAATAATTTTACTGTCTTCAAAAATAATACAAAACATCTACATGTTAAAGAATTATACCAAATTAAACAAAATGTGAACCTTTGCTAAGGATAAATACACATTATATGACAATGATTTAATCTTTAGAAAAGTCTTAACCAGTTTTATAGAGAAATTAAAGGTAAGTAAATCTAATACAGTACAATGATAATAAACCAAAGAAGTAATTAGCCTCTAAATAGTGAAGGACTCTGAAAAAGAAGAAATGGAAATAAAGAAACATTATGCAGAATATATATATATATATATATATATATATATATATATATACACACACACACACACACACACACACACACACACACACACACACACACACACACAATAATTTATGGTACAGTGTAGGTATGTTAAGAGTTATCTGTGATAAGTGGTGTAAATAATTTAATCTACCCTATAGATTTGTTTAAAGTGTGCTTAATATTTTTTAAATAAATCTGTTGTGAAAAATTAAGTATACTATCTGTCATGATTGACTGAAGTAATATATCCAACCAGACTGACCCATCTATGGCACTTGAAATCTTTATAAAAAGCCTGTCAAAAATTCAGAGCCTTCTCTTTCCAATAACAAAAAGGATTGTAAGAAGTAAATGGTGACCTTGGCTAACAAATGAAAAAAAAAAGTTAAAATAATGGGATAAAGGCTAGCAGAGCTGGAAGAAAGACCCTCAAAACAACCAACTACTTGATAACTTTGAGGAAATCATCCAGAATAATACCAAACTTTGCTAAAACTCTATAGCTAACACAGAAACAACTTTACCTCAAAAGCTCAAATTATTCTGGAATGAAATTAAACAACGTATAGACAATCATAACTGCAACTTACCTTTAAGCAACTCCCATTCTCCCTCGTCTAACTTTGCTGAAAACTATATGCAATTCCTCCTAGAAACAGTACATGAAATTACCAATAAATTCTAATCAAACTCACCCAACATTAACTGCAATAACACTTCTCAAATCCATCTCTACTAATTAACCTTCTTTACAGCCTCTTCTGATTTATCTGCTGTCACAGCTGAAGAAACTAAATCACTGATATTTAAACTAAATTCAAAACTTTCAAAATTCGGTCACCTACAGACAACTTTTTTTAAGCATGCAACTGAGAAAATATCCAAATAACTAGCCCACAGCTTTAAAATTTCATTAAACTCAGGTCTAGTTCCCAATTTGTTTAAAACCCTATCATAATACCTGGAAAATGAAACTCAAACCAAAAGCTGTAAATGGAATAAAGGAGCAAACACAATTCTTTAGTACTTTCGTTCAAATTTATTCTTCATGAACTTCTTCAGAAAAAAGTTTACCTCTCAAAACACACCTCTTATAAGTTACATCACACATCACATGACTTTCATAATACTTTAAATTAAAGGTATAAAATCATACCATAAAAATAAAAAACTGTCTTGTTTTCCAAACAGCCTAGAATGTCAAAGCTTCATAAAAAATGTCTAAATATAAAAACATTGTCATATTGTTGTGATTTGAATGTTATTTTAGTGCTAAAAATGCTTAATATTAATACAGTCGTTCAGACCAGGGGCTCTGTCTGCTACCAAAATGATCTGCCACAATGACTTCTTGCATTCTAAAATCAAATGGTGTTCCCTATATAATCCACTTGTTGAACATAATCCATGACTGAAAAGGTAAACTTTTTAAAATTCACAGTGAATAGCATGCCTAGCTAAAACATTGGTAAAGTCCTTTTTCTTAATAGCAAGTGTGTGCTCATATATTCTATGTTTTAAACATCTAATGTTTTTTCCTGTATAGTAACTAAGACAAGAGTCACATACTGCCACATAAACTATATTTGTACTCTCACAGGTAAACCGTCTGTGAACCCAAATAGTCCTTTTAAGATGTGTAATAAATGTACTAGATGTATTGCTTATATACCTACATTGCTTACACTTCCTACAGGAGAAAGTACCACAGACACTGTTCACATCAGTCAATGCTGAAGTGTGCCCCCCCACCATTTTCTAAAATGTTTTTGATGTTCTTAATTTTCTTATAGCTGAACTTGGGTTCTACACCTACTACCTGTACGAGTTCCCTATTCCCCATCAGAACCTTCCAATTGTCCTTAATTATGCATTTGATGACACCCATCTCATTGAAAATGGGGATGGGGAAAGAAATAGTAAACACTGTGTTGTCCTTCTTTTTCCTGTTGTTACTTACATCACCAACCCCCCTGATGATGGGTTTGGCAGCATTTTGTCTCAGAATAAATACTACCTTGTGTATATTGATTAACCAAGCCTAGTCATACCCTCTTTGTTCAAAAAATGTGTCAACATGATGCCCTCTTGAAAAAAAAGTTTCATCATCAGATGTAAGTCTACTGAGGTGAATAAATTGTCCCTTAATCACCCATTTCTTCATATGCCTAGGGTGTAAGCTATCTCTGTGCAAATATTGGTTGACAAAAACATCTTTCCTATAAATCTTACTCACAAAGATGTTACTGGATGTATCAAAAGCCAAATGTATATCCAAAAAATGAATGGTCCTACAAAACTTCCCACAGAAATTTCCAAAAAGTCTGTGGTGTGATTTAAGTCCCTAACAAAGGACTCAAATTTACTCTCATCACCAGTCCCCAGAAATATCAAATCATTAATAAATCTTTGATATAAAATAATGTGGGACCTTTGTGGATGTACATACAAATATCTCTCCTCCCACATAGCCATTACAAGGTTGGCAAACAATGGGGCCACCCTTGCCCCCATTGCCACTCCTGAGGTCTGCTTGTAATATCTTTGGTTGAACTCAAAAAAAATTATTGTCAAGAACTATACCCATAAGTCTGCAAACCGTCTCTATTTTACTGTGTATAAAGTCAGTGTACCCATTAAGGTAATCTCTCAGATATTCTATACCAGCATCTTGGTTGATGCATGTATACAGTGATTTAACATCTAGAAACACAAAATAAAAATCACCATGGGTGAGGTTGATGTCCCTCAAAATTTCCAAAAGGTGCCAGCAGTCCCTAAGGTACAACTTTGCTTTTTGCACTTATAGGGTTAAGTATATAATCCAGCCATAAACAAATGTTTTCTGTCTTGGTTCTCTTGGTTGAAATAATGGGCCTAAAGGGCAGATTTGTTTCTGATTTGTGTACTTTGGGTATCCCAAAGAAACATCCCATACTGGGATGTTCCACTAACAAATATTCATATGTGTCATGATCTAAACTACCCTGGCAAAACATGGCAAAAAGATCAATGTTTATTCTCAAAAAACTGTTGTTAATTACATTCTTATCTACAACAGAATAAGCTGTATCATTTACCAACATGTCTTCAATGTTTTTAACATAATCTTCAGTACACATAATCACCATCGTACTACCCTTGTCAGCTCTCATTACTCTAATGTCTTTATTTTTACTTAAAATACCTGCCTTGATCTACCATCCTTAATCGTATACTGTATGCAGATGACATACTTCTTCTAGAAACTTGTAAAGCTTATACAAAGCTTACAGTACCCTAAAGTCTAAACACAATCTAACGTCTTTCAACTTTACAATTAGGCAGCCTCTAAAAAATTACTTATCAACTCCACAAAAAACAACCTTATGATCTTTACAACAAAACCAACCTTAACATCAGTCTCACCATTCAGATATAAAGATCCCAGTAACAACAGCCTTCTTTTATGTCACAGAACAATAATATCTGGGATTTACCCTAGACTTGTGCCTACACTTTAATACATACATCCATCTACAAAATTGTCAATAAAGTTCACTCCCAACTCAAACATTGTTATCATACCTTTCATCTGCTGACACCCACAACCAGGACAGCCATTGCCAGAAGCATACTACTACCAAAAATCGAGTAGTTTAACCCATATTATGCTTTAACTCATTGTATGATAGCAAATAACTACAGCCTATTGAAAATAGAATTTGCAGATTTGTTACCTTAGCACATGCCGCAAAGCACCAATGGGATGTGCTGAAGAGTATCATTTGGCTCCCTATTAATCACAGAACAAAACTTCTTACCAATATTCTCATTTTTAAAATAGTAAAAAAGGTTATTTCCCCCCAATGAAGATAATGTTAGCATCATGAGAACAAGCCAACACATTCATATCAATGAAGAAAGCTTCCAGTTACTCAGAACCCCTTTCAAGGCAACAATAGGAGAAAGTGCCCTATTCCAACTAGTTCCAGCTATTTGGAATAAAATATCAGGTGATATAAGAGAGTCTATCTCCATTCAAAACTACACTAAGGAAACACCTTCACGAGGAAGCCACTTGTACCTATTTTCATGACACTGGATAATAAGACAGTTACACACCTTATCCATATTTAAAAAAAATAAGACCATCCATTACTGTAGAATGTGTCAAATCATGTGAATAATTTAAATAATCAAAACTTGGAAATTATGTATAATTTATCATTGTCTTCTGTGTCTACCAGTATGCATACAGTATTGTAATGTACTACAACACTATAATATTCTCTGCATTTACCCTACTCTATTATTTAAGTCCTCTCTGCTCTTTGAGCCTTGGTTGTAACTGAAAAGTGTCAGTAGCCTCATTCACCAATATGGTTAACAAATGACAAATAAATAAATAAATGCTGACAGGCATGTCTACGTTGGAGAATGCATCGCCATTAGTATTTATGTGATGGAGTGGACAACTTGTAGATTAAACTGTGATAGGTTAATGCTGTTTTGGGTGGGGTTAAACATTTATGCATGTGATAGGGATGTGATTATACTTTCTGTTATTTAATAAATTTTATTTTGCATAACTTTGCTCTGCAGCTGTGGGGTCCTGCACTGCAATTCATTTTTCCAGGATATCTTAGCTATACTTAATGCTATGTTTGCTCAGCATCATATTTCTGGTTATAAATTCTTAGCATTGCATCTTATAATGGCATCTTATTTGCAGGGATCTTTGGCTTGCATTTCATTAAATAATCATGTGACCTGCAGTATGGAGTACTTAGAACATATATATGTATATAATAAGCATGTGTTTTGCAGCATGGAGCACATAGAACAGATATTTGTATACAATCATGTGACCTGCAGCGTGGAGCACCGAGAACAGATAAATGTGTACAATCATGTGACCTGCAGCATGGAGCACTTGGAACAGATATATGTCTATAATCATGTGACCTGCAGCATGAAGCATTTAGAACAGATATTTGTATATAATTATGTAACCTGCAGCATGGAGCACTGAGAACAGATATATGCATACAATCATGTGACCTGCAGCATGGAGCACATGGAACAGATATATGTCTATAATCATGTGACCTGTAGCATGGAGCACTTGGGACAGATATATGTCTATAATCATGTGACCTGCAGCATGAAGCACTTAGAACAGATATGTGTATATAATAATGTAACCTGCAGCATGGAGCACTGAGAACAGATATATGCATACAATCATGTGAACTGCAGCATAGAGCACATGGAACAGATATATGTCTATAATCATGTGATCTGCATGCAGCATGGAGCACTTAGAACAGATATTAGTATACAATCATGTGACCTGCAGCGTGGAGCACTGAGAACAGATATATGCATACAATCATGTGACCTGCAGCATGGAGCTCATGGAACAGATATATGTCTATAATCATGTGACCTGCAGCATGGAGCACTTAGAACAGATATTTGTATATAATCATGTAACCTGCAGCATGGAGCACTGAGAGCAGGTATATGCATAGAATCATGTGACCTGCAGCATGGAGCACTGAGAACAGATATATACATACAATCATGTGACCTGCAGTATGGAGCACTTGGAACAGATTTATGTTTAAAATCATGTGACCTGCACCATGGAGTATGTAGAGAAGATATGCATATAATTACATGACCTGCAACCTGGAGTACTTAGAACAGATATATGCTTATAATTATGTGACATGCAGATTAGAGTATTAAGAATAGATATATTAGTTCATTAGGAAGTGGTAGTTACGCTGTTTGGGTGTGTTTTAGACAGTAAACGTTTCACCTAAATTCCGCAGAACCATATGAAATTGCTTCTGGCAACTGAAGTTTACAATTCTTTGCATTGCAATGAGCAATTTAAATCCATTGCAGGTTTCACTTGAGAAGTGGGCAGCACCAAACTGTATGGCCAGTCCAGTCCAAAATTTCATAAGGTCACAGGTTCTTGCTAATCTTACAACCAAGGCAACCATTGTGAAAGCCAGCCATATCACTCAATACTGGCAGGAAATTATCAGTCTTACATTAAGTAAAATTTCTCTATATACTTAAGTTTAGCCTTTTCAGATTAAGTAACCTGGTGAAATTGAAATGTTTGTGCAGTTAAAAATGCACATTGCACTTGTAATATGTATTTGCACAATGATGCATAGAAATGGCAGAGATGGCCATTTCAAGCTTGAGTAACATGGGATGTCAGGAAGGGTTTTAGCTATCGTATCCAGTATTAATTACAGAGGGATATTGTACTTATTTGTAGATGCAGTAGATGAGCTGCAAGGAGCTCTTCAGCCACTGAATTATGGGTAAACTTAAAGTATAGCTAGGAGAGGGTGCTGTGGGCAGGCTTTTATTTATCTTATTTCCTGGTTGAGAAAACAAAATGCAGTTTATAAGGAGGATTAGTAAAAACTTATAACTTTGTGGCAACTATTGTTATGGTTGTGGGGGGGGGGGGCAGGTGGCTGTGAACTGTCAGTACAACATGGGCATAATACATTTATTTGCTTTTCCTTTCAGTCAGGTTCAAGCAATTGAGCGTTGAATAAAATATTCTAATTTCTCATAATACAAAACAAATGGCTTATTTAGCCAAATCTCAAGGTGCGCATTCAGTTTTATTTATAATATTATATGGTACTTGTTATAATAACATGAAGTTCCCTAGATTTTTAAAAATACACAGACAACAAAGCAAACATAAACTCAGAGAGTATAAAACAAACACAGCTTTTATAACACTTGCTATATGTATTGTCAAGTCTTCATTTATTTATAAGCTATAGCTGTTTGCTCACTTTTGTTTTTTGTTGACACAAATGTTGCTTTCTGGAAATATGTTTGTTTGCTTCAGGTAGTGAGATTGACAAATACAGCATATCAAGCAGTGAGCACTATTTATGGATGAGATGATGACAGAGATACCCTCTCCAAAGAATTTAAACATCTATCCTCCTGTGGTCTTCCACCTACTATACACCATGTACATGAGCAAAACAGAAACCATATACAAATTTAAGGCATCATTTTGCTCTGCATAAATTAACATATGAAATCAACCAATTACAGGACATTATTTACTCATGTAATGTCTGTATGTATCCAGTTAACCCTTAAGTAACTGATTTTTCCCATTATCACATACAGCCTTTACATCAGTCTCAAACTGTCTTATATCTCTTCATGCATTTCTATAATTAGGCTTTAGTGAGTATTATATAATACTATGAACTGTATGTCTGAAGTAATCTTATCACCTTTTACAAGATCTTTTAAATTAGGTTTTATCTTGTATGATTCACAGACAATTAAACCTGTCCCCAAGACAAACCCAAATCAGTTCTGTTACTTGGCAAAGAAAGGAAAAGACAAGGCCATAATTTTATCTCCACGCTAGGTGGCATATTCCACACTTCCAAACAAATTCACTTCCAACAGTCTTACATGAAATGACTTAAATAACGTATGTACAAATAAATCCATACACAACATCTTGGTTTACTGAGAGTCATTGTATTCCCTGTGCAAATACCCACATGCTTTTATCTGCAGTGTCAAGGAAGTAGATCAAAATGAACTATGAACTATAACCCATATGGCAAATTAAGAAAGTGAAATAAAACCTTTGCATGCATTTCAAAGCTCCCTACATCTGTTTGATTCTGTACTCTAATAGAATATTCATTAACAATATAGGATCTTCTTATGCAACCTCAGTGACATACTTTTTGGAGGTACTACATGTGGAGACATATTGTCAGAAACCTGCAACGATATGATGAGTCTATATACATACACTTACATTCCATCAAAGCAAGATATGAAGAGTAAACAAATAAGGATAATGCACTCGGTGATCAGTACTATGGAAATCCATTGCAAAATCCTGTTAAATATCAACAAACTGCTACCACATGAATTCCTATCTAACTAATGAAAATCAGAACCTGATAAAGTGACAGAACTCCAATTAAACACATGTAACAATTACATGTAAAAAGAAAAAAGAAAGTGAAAAATTACATTCTTAAAAATGGAGTGAATATCCACACTGTGGAAAAGAAGTTTCAATGAGAATTGATGTTGCACTTTTCCCCAATGTTGTGTTACCATGGTGTTAGTATATATAAGCTGGGGAGTGAAGTGGTCCCAGTGATCCCTAACATGAGAGGTGGAGGGAGACTTACTGAAAGTGATTTTCAATGATGTGGGCTTTCACTAGCAGTAGCCTGCTTTACTCATCAAACTGACATCAGTCCATTTATTTATTTATAGACATTTGATAAATAAATATAATTAAGATATGCAATTTACTGCACCTTAATCAAAGTTCATGTAAGTCCCATACTAAATAAATAAGTGTTATGACACACACAGCCAGTCACATTTAAATTACCAAACCATCAAAAATAAACTGTTTCTGTATTACTCATAGCAGCTTTACCAATTGCATATTATCAATATTAGATGGTCAAGTCTTAGATTATGTTGTGATATGTTTATTTCCTGCTGTGTTTGGTCATTTCAGTTTTGCCATCATCATAAACTCGTTTTCCCATTTTCTACATGGGGTCAGGGTGTTGTGTTAACTGTCGTCATCTCACTAGATTCAATGCCACAATCCTGCCTTCTTTGACACTCATGCCTGGCTGTTGCAGATCTTCTCTTGCACAGTCCATCCACCTCTTCACTGGACACCCTCATTTGCCTTACCTTTTTCCCGTCTGTCTCAAATCTTCTTAACTAGATCATCTTCTGCTTTTCTGCATATGTGCCTGAACCACCATAATCTGTTCTTTTTAATATTTTCTGCAACTGAGCTACTTTGGCTTCTGTTCTTCCATCCTCATTTCTTTATCTGTCCCAAAGTGTACATCCTACCACCCTTCTCATGCACTTCATTTCCATCACCTCTAGCATCCTCTTCTGCTCTGCCTTTACTGCCCAGGTTTCTGTACCATACAGTAATACTTGTCGGACAACTGTTTCAGACACCTTACTTTTAAGCTTTTTTGGCATTCTTCTGTCATACAGTACATCTGACACTCTATACCACTTGGCTGTAACCCCTCTGATTCTAGTTTTGACTTCTTCATTCAGACTTTCCTTCTCCTCAACCACCCTTCCCAGATACTTGAATCTATTTAATCTGTTCCACTATCTTCCCTTCTAGCTCAGTTCTCAGTTTCTTCTGATTTCCCCAGTCTGCTGAATTAGCACTGTCTTATCTGTACGTAGTTTCATCCCACATGTCTTCAGTTTTGCATTCCATTCCCCTATCATTTGCTGAAGCTCTTGCTCAGATTCTGCTTGTAATGCCACATCATCTGCATAGAACAACTGTGTTGCTATGTGTCTTCTGTCCTGTTTGTTAATGTAGTCCATCAGCAGTGTGATGGGCCCTCTTTACCCAGGGCCAATAATCAAGGAGCCTCAATAGTCACCACTGACACTGGTGAGAGATCATCACTAAAAGAGGCATGATTTTACACCGTATTTTCAAATGCAACCCTCTGCATCGAGTACAATTTCCCCTAGAGCAGTTTCAAGTGACTAACACACCCACAACACCTGGGAAAGGCTGGCAGACACACAAACAAACATGTGTGCATGCACACGCGCGCACACACACACACACACACACACACACACACACACACACACACACACACACACACACACACACACTCATTATTCCTGGGAAAGGCTTGTACAGATTTACTAGCAGTGCCCCCTTATGTCCAGACAATACAGTAATGATGCTGCTACCAGCCAGTCCCTGTCAGGCTGTTACAAAGGTATCCAGTTATACTAAGTAAAATCAATACTAGCATAAATGGTAGAGTGTAACCCAAGCAGCAAGGCTTTTTGGAGTGGCCAAGATGTCACTAGAATAAGCACAAGTACTCCAGAGATGTTAAAAATAATCTCTTAAATTCCAGCCACAAGAAAAGGTATACAAATATTTAATAATAAATAATAAAATAGAAAACATGGGAATATTAACTATTTAAGTGTAATAAACATCAGAGTTTCAATTACAGGAGAAATACAAATAACACAGTTGGACAGATTCAAGCATATGCAGAAAAACAATATTTAGCTAATCTTAATTCTTGACTGTATAAAGAAGAACTGTTCCCTAGCTAATTTAATTAATTCAGCAAGACAAGATGAGATGCTAAGAAGCTTGCTTCCATTAGGCAAGGTGATGATCTTCCAACTTCTAGCTGACTACAACTTAACTGACTGTGATAACTGTCATAGATTTTTATATCAGGTTCCAAAAAAACAAAACAAAACAAGCTGATCTGTGATTTCCATCTGCTCAGTGCTGGTTATAGAATGACATCACATTTGATCACATGACTATGGTACAGAACAGACTCAGAGCTTTTCTAAGATCAGTTGTAGTATTTGAAAACCATAGAACTCCTTGTTTAAACAAACACCCAAACAGTTATAATAACACTGTTGATATATTTTTAACATAAGCATCTGTACAAGTCAGTGTGATAGCCAAATGACAGAACATTATTTACAAAATTATTTACAAAACTCCAGCCAACCATGCTACCACATGTCACACATACACTGCCCCATTCTCTCTGGTACAGATGGCAATACCTCACATCGTCACAACCAGTATGAACAGCAGTGGGCTTAGAGGTGAACCCTGGTGCACATGCACTCTCACTGGAACCCCTGTGTGAGACTGAACACTGTTTGTACTTAAATCGTTGGGTCCTTGTACAAAGCCTGCAGTAATTCTACCAAAGTTTCTGGGACTTTGAACCACAGCAGTACTGCCCAAATCAATTTTCTTGTTACCTTGTCATAAGTCTAGGAATGCCCAGCTGGACTCTTTTCTCGTCTCTAGCTTCTTCTCAACTTTTTCTCAACTATCTGTCTTACTGAAAACATTGGGCCAGTTGTGTTGTGTTCTGTTCTGAATCTGAACTGCTCATCTCCCATCTTACTTTCCACTACTCTGGGTATCTGTTTATCAATCACTCTCTCTAGAACTTTGATGCAATGTGACAGGAGTTTGATACTTCTGTACTGCCCACAGTTATGGGTGTCACCTTTGTTTTGTACACTGGCATGAGTATGCTTATTCTTCAATCATCTAGGATAGGCCATTCTCTCCACACTGTTATGAGCATCCTCAGGAGCCATTTCTCTTCCATCTCACCTAACATCTTTAGCATATCTGCTGTGACTTCATCTGAGCCTACTGTTTTCCCTGACTTTATTTTCCTTATTTCTATTCTTACATCTTCTAGGATGCACTCCTCTTCATCTTTCATTGTAGGCTGTGTCTGGGGCAGTACAGCTTCTGTGGGGTTTTCTTCATTCAGAAGCTGTTGGAAGTACTCCTTCCACTTGCCTTCGATGTCCTGTGGACTGGTGAGCAGGTTGTTACTGCCATTCTTTATCTTTCTGTCTTTCCCTTGTAACCTGATATAGTTTTTTTGTGCCACCTACTGAGTCACTTTCCAGAAGCTGGTTGAGCGCCTCCGATGTCTTGTTTTTGCTATTGCAACTCCTTTCTTAGCTTCTTTGTTAGTCAGCCAATAGTTTTTCCTAGCCTGATCCATCTTTTCTATCTACCACTTCTTCCTGCACTCCTTTCTTTTGATGACTTTCTGGACTTCTACATTCTACCACCAGCTTTCTTTATGTACCTTATTTCCATACCTGGCTCGGCCACATATCTGTTCTGTAGTCCTCACATATGCTGTTTTGAGACACTTTCATTCTTCTTCATCTACACCTATTTCCTCCTCTTGTTGGGGTGCTAGAGCCTTGAGTAATTCCTTGAACTGTTGTACTTTTTCTCCAGTCAACTTCCAGGTCTTCAGCCTGGTTTCTGTTGACCTAAGAGCCTTGTCTGGCCACTGCTTGCAGCTGATTGTGGCAACCAATGATTTATGTTGTCAGCCGACTGTTTCGCTGGAGATGACTTTGCAATTACTGATTCTAAATCAGTGCCTTTCCTTACTAGGAGGAAGTCTACCTGCGTTGCATGTTGGCCGCTCTTGTATATGATCTTGTGACCGTCTCTTTTTCTGAACCATGTGTTGGCTACTATCAAGCCATTTGCAGACAGAAGTCTAGCATGCCCTGTATTTCATTATTCCTGTTGCTCCACCCATGTGGACCCAGGCAGTCCTCATATCCTTTTCTGTCTGTCCCAATGTGTGCATTCAAGTCACCCATTATCGACACCAATTCATGCATACCTCACAACCTCTTAGTGATAGAAATCTTGACAAAGCCTGACAAAAATAGGGGGACAAAGGACCAAAAATAGGGACATATTTTAAGCATTGTACTTATTCACACAGAAAGTTGCTAGAATGGTAGCGTTTGTGTTAACATGCATTTTTCTGAAGTATGAAACTAAAATGTACGCCATTATTTACTGACTTCAGTTATCAGATCATCACAGTGATTTGCCAGATTACAAATTGTATGAGGAACAGACCAAAAATATGGGACAATAATCTGGGCATTCTGTGAAAATCTGGAAAGTTGAGAGGTATCATGTTGTCTTGCTTTATCTAGCAAGTCCTGCAACTGCTGTATGACTATACTCTTCCTCACTATCACAACCCTGCTGTGGGGCATAGGCTGAGATTATGAATACTGCCCTGTCGTTACACTGGAATCTGAATGCCATCAGTCTGTCACTAATTCTGATGATGTCCCTCACTGCCTTCTGAGCCTCTCTCTCACCACAATTCCCACGCCATTCCTCCTCCTGTAGAATCTGGATCCCAATCCAAGTGGCTTTGCATTACTGCCCTTTATCTTGTCTCTTGGATACATAGGATGTCCAGCCTCTTTGCTATTATCATGTAATTCATTTCCAAGCTGCTACCTACATTGAGTGAAGCAGAGCTCTCCTAGGTAACCCAGGCCGGGCAACTGGATATTGGCCAACCAGTATCATATTGACTGAGGGCTGCTGGGCTTTATGGCAGGCACACACTGGCTAATAGGGGCACATACACCCCCCCATCATTAGCATAGGCCCTTGGTGATGTCAGGTTCTCAACCCAATTCTCACCAGCAAATCCCCATACTCACTTGGCAACATTAGTCAACATGATTGAACCATCTAGAGCCATATTTTACACCATCGAATAGCTAGCCCTACCACAGCATGCAGTCTGTGATCCACGTTCTCCTATCCTGACGATACTGTGAACCACAGTAGGTGCCCTAAACCTCTTGGTCTATACAACTCTTCCTCAGTAGGGCACCATGTAGAGTTGTGCTCCTGTCCATAGCTCCATTCATTGGTGAGTTTGAGATGGAAACACTCAGCATATTTTTCAGAGGTGGGAGAAACCCCACAGAAACACAAGGAGAACATGCAAACTCCATACAGGCATTGGCTGGAGGTCAGGATCGGACCTTGTACTTCTGCATGGGAGGCAAAGAACTTAAGCATTATGCCAGCTGGTCCCAGTTTTAGACTTCTGACCAAATCAGGGCCAGCATGAGTTTACCCCTTCATGATCTATACCCTGAATACGTATTATTGCTATAATAAAACCTTGTAAGTTGTCATCATTTCTTAGCTGTCACGTCATTAGGTGAGCCTAGGGGTATTATAATCTCATAATTCTGGGTCAGTGTTTATTGAAGGTGAAAGCAAACAATGTCCAATGTAGACACAATGATAGATACTTAACGTTTTGTAAGTCCTCCCTACCCTTCCTAATGATATCATATTCACAGAAAAAATAAACATTTTCAGTTGTAACCAGCAATAAACTGTATTTCAGCTAGTTGTATAACATACAACATTTCCTTTAAAGGTGACAAAAACTCAGAGAAATGGAAACTCTTTTTAAATTTCTTAAGAAGCAGTATATCATCTTTACATAATTTATTTTAAAATTAAATTTTATGTATAAAAATGCTACACGTAACATATTTTCATCATTTTTAGTAGAACTCTGTTAATTGTCTTCTCACGAAACTGAAAATATGGTGATTTACTGTCATGATTTATATTTATAATGTCAGCTATGAGCTGCTGACATTTACAATAACCCTTAAAGCTCTGACCACAGGCTGAAAATACCAAATCGTATGTTAGTAGTCATATGAAAAAACTGTAAAATAATGTTTTGCACAAAGAAAACATAACTAATATACTGCTACATCATTAATTAATCAGATACAAAAAAAATCTAATGACTTTTTTGTGAATGTCCTTAATACTTGTATAAAATAACATTACAGCTACTTGCCAGCATGAAGTGACTTCCAGCTTTCCTTAATTTATCTGCTGTTTATGTGCCTTTTTCTGCCACTTTAAGTGCATGTCTGAATTTTAGTGAGTAAGCAAACCACCCCCAGACTGAGCAATCAGAACTATTATTAGTTTAGCTGTACCTCACATTTATGTCATATACAATGTAAAAACACAGCAATGGCATAATAATTACCCCCCACAGTATACAGTCATACTATAGTCCTTTTTCATGCAACCACGCACAAGTACAGAGAATGGATTTATTTAACAGTCAAGGCTGGCAGGGAAGACGTGACTGTCACTTGATATTGCACTCAAATGTTTATGTCTGTATTTACAAGGATGTTGCAAAAACCTGCAAGTTTACGAAAGTAGAATTATGGCATGTCTTAAAATAAGTTACTTCAGAGTATATTGCTATCACTACAGCCCTTATATCTATTATCATTTTTCACCTCCACGTCATGAATTATCATGTTTCAGCTCATGACTTGAATAGGTAAGTCTGCTAGATATGGGGGTGACCGAAGAACACCATCCGATTAATTGCTCAGTTACACACCATGGAAGTAGTGATGGAGATAATCACACACTAGTCTGCAAGATGACATATATTAGTTGTTAATGCCATAATCCTCCAAACTTGCTTTCATTCCTGATAATCTTACAAAACCTCCTGATCGCTCTGTTGAAGTTTCTGGGTTATCTCATGCATTATACATTTATGCATTCATTAGGATGCATTTCTGTACCATGCAAGTCACTGCAGTGCTGGGTAAAGCTTATGTAGGAGATTGAAAAGTATTAAAATGATTTAACTGGTTTTCTTTTTGCATGTAATGTTAATCATGGAATCAGACTTCTTGAGTGGTGACGGCCTGCCCATCCTATTCTGAAGCTAACCATCATGAAAAGCCACAGGTGGATGTGAGGATGCTTGTATGTATTAGTCTGGGTGCCATGTATTTGGAATTTGTGCCAGTAAATGAGCAGGTTATTTCAATACAACTGCAAGTTGCAGAGAGGTAATCTCTGTTTTTTTTTTGTGCATATGCATCTAACAGCTATCAAGAATTTTGGAGACTGTAAGCATGGTGCTTAATTCTGGTGTTCTACCAGCATACTTTGACATATATATGGGGAGTGATGGAGATACATAGATGGGTATAACAGGAATAAGTTGCTTGCATGATCTGAACTGGACTAATTAATTGTTTTTAGACTTCTGTGTTAGTCACAGCTTGTTTCAGACACAAAGATATTCATAATTGCATTTGGTACCAAGAGTACCATGGTCCAAAGGACAGTAATATACTGTGCATTTAAGCCATCACACCTGAGGGCAGACATACTGGACACTTAGCTCAAGAAAGGTACTGAGCTCCCAACCAATCACTGCTTGGTGGTGAGTTAGGTTAAATGGATGGCGTGGTGAATGGTCCAGCCCAGGATTCCCAAACACATACTGAAGGTGTCCTGGGAATGCCTAACCAATACTTTGTGGAAGAGTAGTTCATCTCCCACCACCGGCAGAGCTTCTCCCATGTACTCAAGAAGATCATTGATATGGAGGATAATTGTGCCTTGTTCAAGAACTCAGTAGTTTTAGGCAGCATAAAGGTGCATCGAGCAAAGGTGCCCTGTGCTTGCCATGGTGTTAAGCCTAGGACCTGCTGATGGACAGTTACAGTAAGGGAAGTTGTCAGGCTAAAAGGAAAAAAAAAATCTATATATATCATATGCTTGGTGGGGGTCCCTGGAGTTGACTGACAGATATTTTACCAGACTGTGTAGTGAAGTAAGAACTGAGTTTTAGGATGAACCTTTAAATTTCATAAGTAGTCTTTGTCCTCATCTTCACCTATGGCTATGAGCTTTGGGTAGTGAATCAAGGGATGCGGTCATGACGTGACAGAATACAACATGGCAGGGCTTATTCTCCATGACAGATTAGGAATCTATTAATCTAGGAGGACCTTTGAGTACAGCTACTTCTTCTTCATATTTGAAATGCTTTGGGCACCTTTTGAGAATGCCCACTGGACATTTTCCATGTGAAGTATAACAAGGATCATGCCAGTAGAAGGAAAGCCAGGGCATTTCCAAGATATGTTGGAGAGATTAAATCTCTCAGCTTTCCTGGGGATGTCTGTACATACCACAGAATGAGCTGAAGACTGTTGGGGATTGGTAAGTCTTATCTCCATCTGCTATACCTACTATTACTGCAACCCTCAGTAGGACATGTACTTTAGAAAATTATGCTGAGGATGATTCTTTACATTTGAATTTTTACTGGGAAATAAATGGTGTATTCCTCCTGAAATTCACAAGAGTAAAGTTGTGAATTGTGATAGTTATTCATGGCTGGGGGAGGGGGGCACTGCATATATGAGTTACTTTCAACAAAGATCATAGCTTGAGACTTGCAGTGATGGTAGACTAGAGTTTTAACATATGACCCCTACTCACTCCCAAGAGGATATGGGTGGATAATTATTAGTCTATATTAAGTTTTTGGTATATTGAAACAGAAGTGAATAGAAGCCTAAAGCAAATGGTTAGACCACACCAGAGTACTGTGTGCAGTTCTGGATTCTAAATTTAACTACTTCTGTATAACTTGTTATCATTAAATGTACTCATGTCACGCTGAATGCAAATTTGTATATAGTTAATTTATTAAGTAATATAATTGTAAATTGTAATAAGTATTCATTTATTGTCTGTTACATATTCAAAATAAAAATTATCTGAGTAAAAAAAAAATCATAGGAAACACGTCAGAAAGACCCATGGGATGGAGGGGAAGAATAAGATCAGAAGCAAAAATAGCAAACAGTTCTTGTCTGAAACCAGAATAGCCACAGGAAACAAGATACCAGTGCAGAAGATCATACCAGAAAGATGTTTGAAGGTTATTATGAACAGAAAGGACAGAATGGTAAGGAGGGGAGATAGGCAGCATATTGCAGAGGCTAACTACTTTCTGGATATACAAAAGTACTTTTTGGCAGTGATGGGTATAGACCAATAGAGGGAACTGTTAGAATGGGTGGTATAAATGGAATCAAAAATGGCATTCAAGAGAGAAAAAGACCAAAGGAAAAGGGGTAAAGAGGAAGGCATGGGTGGAGGGCAGTAAAAGGCCGAGACACTTAGAGGGCAGAATAGACTTGCTGTCACTTTCTGATTTCAAGAAAATGTAATGTAATTATGGAAAGTGGCAAACAATTAAAAAAAATTAAAATAATTTGAGAAAACGTCACAGAACTTGGTTGAGAATATGGTAGAGGGTGAGAAAGGAGGCCTTGTAGTTGAGCAAGACAGCAAAGGTTAGAATTCTGTGTAACAGATATTTTTGTGGGAACAATTAATGTTAACAATAGATAAAACTGAAATTGACCGGATAATTTTATTACACTGGTGACTTAATTTACAGGCATTAAAATAATTTAGATATGATAGTCTCCATTCAAAACCTTATTTTTATTGAAATTCTATCTACATGTAATGTCTGAATTGGAATTGCTGACAGAGAAACAGATCAATAAGAAAGATGAATCTCAATGGAAAACATTAAATGTGATTGCGGTTCCATGAGAAGATCAAGGAATGGATTGCCAAATGTGTATACAAGAAAATCAGCAAACTGGACTATTTTTCCTCGGTTAATGGCTGATGCTTAACAACTGCTTTCCATATTGGTTCATCCATTTTATCATTATTCTGGTGCTCTGGTAAAGTTTGTAAAGTTGAAGAAAAACAGATTTTTTTTTATGATTATTTTGCGTAGATACATGGGGAAAATCTAAATTTTTGATTTCTATGAGAAAATGCTTCCTAAAGAAGTTACATTTTGGATTATTGTATCCAATTATATTTAAATTTATTTTTGTAGTGGCTTAATTACTTGTATCCCTAGAATAGGGAGATATTTGGGACTTTATATTGCAATAATGAGTTTTGAGGGATGTTACATAGGTTCATAGGATGATACTAAGCTATTGGCCCAGAGTCCATTATAAGCCTAACCAAGAATTTCACCCATGTTCCCACAAAGTCAGCATCTGTTTCTCCAGTCCAACAGGGACACAGACTGGATCCCAGGGGTGTATTTTCTGTTTCCTATCCAGTCGTCCAGGTTCCTCTTAAAGAGGGTTAGAGAGATACTCTGCTTGACATGAAGAGGTAGTCAGTTTCACAGATGGGGTGTCTTTGGGACACAAATCTATCCTGCCAACAAGTTCTATTAATGTCACCGACCAGATTGAATCATTGCGTGCAGGTTGCGTAAGTGGAGTTTAACTTACAGATATGCAGTAATTCCAAGGCTGGGTCTGAGATGGCCTTGTATGCCAGACACAGATCACCTCTGAGCAGTCAGTATGAGACTGAGTAGAGGGACAGGGCTTTTAGCCTATCTGTATAGGACAGGTGTTTGAGACCCTGGATTTTCCTGGTCAGGGACCTACATGGTCTCTCCAATTGCTGCATGTGCTTGGCAAGATACATGCCATAGAGGGAATTGTACTTGATAATGGGTCTGATAAGGGAGGAGTACAGGGGTGTTATGACCTCCTTGTTCCTGGATGAAATACCCTTACTTATGAGATGAGCCATGTAGAAAGCCTTCCGTACAAAGGAGGCAACATGGTGGTCAAAAGTCAAGTTGCTATCAATCTGGGTGCTGAAGTCCCTCACAACTGATTGTGTGCTTAGTATGGTGTTATTAATGTGGCAATTAGTGGGGACACCATTTTCCCCAAAGGGGATAATGATGCATTTCTTAGCATTCAGTTTGAGGCCATGCTTCTGGCACCAGTCATTAGTTTGGTTAAGGCCCTCTTGGAGGATGTTCACATCACTAGAGGAATTTATGACAGTGCCCAGCTTGCAGTCATCTGCAAACTTGGTGAGCCACAGACCACTGGTTTTGGCTTGCACCTCTGAAAGGTATGTCCCGAACAGTAGAAGCCCCAAGCCCAATCCTTGGGGTATGCCGCTTGTTATGGGTCTACTACTAGTGGCTATTTTGACTGAGTGGATTCTGTCAGTGAGCCAGTTAGCTAACCATCTGGTAACATATGGGTTGATGCCTAGCTAGGAGAGTTTATCTATTATGCCCATGTGGGGAATAGTGTCAAAGGCTTTGGCTAGGTCAAGGTAGGCAGTGTGCTCTGTCTTGCCATTATCCATGGCTTTGGTGACTGTTTTGAAGAAAGTGACCATGTTTAACAGGCATGATCTCCTTTTGACAAAACTAGACTGTGTGGGATCAAGCTTTTGCAGGTTGCCAATATCCTTGTTTATAAGGTCAATGATAATGTGTTTCATGGCCTTACAGCAGTGATATCAGGGACTCTTTAGTTCGCGTATTACTCTTGTAGATTTTGCTTAACATCTGGTGTAGATTCAAAGCTGATAACTAGGCTAATAACCCCAGGAGGCCTTTTTAAGCTTAGCCAACCTTCTCATATTGAGAATCAAATCCTATACCTCAGAAACATCTTATGTACTGAGCCAGCCTCCAACAGTAAAACATATATATTGTGTTACAATAAACATATTCAAACTCTAAATTGATCTCAGGACACACCCCGTTGGAATGATGTTTGTATAGTATTATACCTGTTTCTATGAGGTCTTCTTGGTATTTTTTAAACAGATCATTTTGAAAAGTGGTATACAAATTTGATTCACGATAAACACTTCAGATGACAAATAAGAAGGGATCTGTTTTGCATGACTGGGATAATATTGATGAAGATATAACAAAGGAGGTAAGGTTGTATACTGCAAAATTAAGATGGAGGAGTAATGATTATGTGTGAAATGCATAATGTATTTTAAATAATTTGAAGGGTAGGTATTTCAAAAATGAAAGTGAACTTGAATAGACTGAAAATGTGAAGCAAGAGATAGATGTATTTCTGGTGGGGGAAGTATGCCATTTCTTTCATGAAATCTCTTAAAGATACTTTTTTTTATAACTGTTATGAACAGTAGAAGGCCTTAGCAATTCATCTACAGCACCAACTGTCTCAAATAGTAGCGGTAGGATTGCATATGCAGATTAGGGATATTTTGAATAGAAAAATAAAATAACAGTAGAGAAGATTTTAGAAGTGACTTTGAGAAGCTATACAGGGCAGAGATTAAATGGGGTTTTAAAATATAGTCATATATTTGCAGACTTTATATCTGCTTAAATTTATGGCAGATCAGACTTATTTGCTGATGCATCCAGTTGCAATTGACCAAGTGCAGGAAATTATAAATGGACAAATATTAGACAAAACTTTTACTAGTGCTGAAGTACCCATGCAAGAATACAGTGATGGTAATGATAAAGTTATGGCACACTGAATACATTTATTTTAATGATATAAATTGAGACTACTTCTGTGATTGAAGGACCTCTCTAATCAATAATAATAATAATGCCCAAGGAAGATAAGTACTTGGGACTATTTTTTTCATAAAGTCTATTATCCTTTCTTACTTTTGATTAAAAGTAATTTATGTCCATTATGGTAGGATAATTAGCTAGACATTTTCCTATATTAATTAATAAAGATCAGTTTTTGTAGAAGGAAAGTAAATATCTGATAATATTTTGAAAGCTAAACTAGTTATGAAAGTAGGGCAGGGCATAACATAATTTGGTTATATTTATTTTTGATGCAGAGAAGGCTTTTCCTAGGATTCAGTGGTATTATTAATAGAAAGTTATGCTGGCATTTTAGATACCTTGTAGTCTGCAGGCTTAATATTGGCATTTTATTCAGGTTCCTCAGTATGGTAATGATGCACACTGCTTTCTCTTTATAGTTTTGTTTGTATAGCAGAACTCTGCAGCGGTGTTTGCTTTCACTAATTTTGTTTGTATTACATTTAGAAGTATTAGCAATGACAATTCATAAATGAGATTTTTATGACTAGAGTGGGTAGTCAGAAAGTACAAATTTCAGTGTTTGTGGACGATACTTTTAGTTTGTTTGATAAAACCAGAACAGGAACTGAATATATTGTTTGACAGCCTGATAGATGTGGTAAATATTAAGAATATAATGTCAACAAAGACTAGTCAGGATTGATTGCAATTAGCTATGGATCTTCTTATAAAATGAAAAATGTGGTTACTATTCTTTGGAGTGCTTCTAATACTAAATATTTGTGGATTTGATGGGGAAATATGGAGGCGGAATTGATTAAATAACATATGCTGAATTGACTGACTAAAAGATTACGAGATTAATTTATGAGATGGAAATGGTTTGAACATGATTTTGATCAAAGGGTAGATGAGCTACATTTTTGCATTATCATTACTTCTACATGCCTTTTTCTGGGGGGTGCATGAAAAGTGCCCTGAACCTTTAGAAGTTGGCTGACTTGTTATATCCTATGCAGGATATAACCCATATAGCTTAGGCTACTGCAATAGTGGTCATTCAACTATCTTCTTTTATGGTAAGTTTAATTACACAGTTGTACTCTGTTTCAACACCATACCTAACAACACTGCTCATAGTAACATTTAAAGGTATAAGTGAGGGAAATTTAACTTTGTATGCTAGGCATTGTATTCATTCATAGGATATGCACATGTTAAATTGGTTAGCAAAGGTAGATGTGTGAATACTGAATCCTGCTGTATTTTACACTTAAGTAAGCTGATACATATATCTGTGTGCCTGTACTACTGGACATACTTTTAATTTACCTTTGTTACCTAAAATTTCGTCTTGTGCGTTCTCTGTGCATAGTTTGTATAAGAGTATAATTGAAAAAGTGTGCCTTACCAGTGCTCTCACTTTAGTTACCTAATTAACTCTAGCAAATAAATAAGTTACTGTTTATGAACTTACTGGTTTTAAAAACAACTCTGCTAATGTGTCTTAATTGTCAGATCCTCTCCTTTGAAAATTATTTGAGGTTAGTTGTTTAGAAAAAGCATAGGTACTTATGGATCAGGCAAAAAAATCAATATGACTCTTTTGCTTATATAATGACTATATTTTGAGAATTTAGATATTTGACTATACTTTGAGAGTTTTATGATTTGTAACTTCTGTCATTTGTTTACTCTGAAACATGTGTAAATTACCTATACAAAATGCTTAAATTGTCCATATTTAATTTACTTTTCCCAGCAAATTGTTAAATTAGTCACGGTGTAATTTTTTTTTTATTTCCAAAATACGAACCTTTCTTCAACAAGACTCTATATGATTCTGTTTCAGATGTTTTTAGCTTATCCCAGATTCTACATACTCCACTTTTGTTCAGAAATTCCTCAGACTTGACATGCTTTCAATGCATTTTGGTCACTTGCAGTCATCTTATTTTTAAGGATAAAAATAATTACATTGACATTTCTACTCAGTAGTATTGCAACCAGGATCATTACAAACATGGTGAGAATAAAACTTAAATGTTTAACAGTATAACTGACATTGTTACTCCCTCAGAATAAATCTGTCAATAGGGAAATGTCAGCTTTCTGTGCATGAAACTTAGATATACATCTGGACAAGAAAGAAGAAATACATTAATGGAAGCCTGAGATGCCGACTGCTACTTAAATACCTCATTTATGTGATACTTCTCTATGTTCTCACGGCCCTTATCAACATAAGGGAGTATGCTTTATAAGAGCAGTGGTATGTAGCCTATGTGACAATGCCATGTAGGTAAATCACAGTTACACATTCAGAAGTAGCACTTCACTATGTGTTCTGTGATTTTGCTGAACAATTAAGATTTAGTTATATGGTTATACGAGTCATTGTTTGCTTGTGTAATTGCTCAACTTTAAGATCTTTAAGTGTATGAATGAACCCCATGAGTATGTGTGAATTATGTAGTTATAGCAATTAGGACAGATGGATGCATGTATTGTTGTTTTTCCTAATGTCATATTGTGCCTATCTGAATTTAGTTTTCTAAATTGGGTAAGACCAGAAAGAACAGATGTATTTGCTTTGGGACAACATGGATGTCGTGCTCTACATAAAAAAACAGGTCCAAAAATTGTTCACCTTCACTCCTCCAAATGGACACAATGCAAAGCTGGCTAGTTATACTGACTGTTTTAGGCCTAGTATGAATAATCAATACCTGAATGTACAAAGGCAGGCTCATTATAACCTTTCTCCCTCAGAAAGAATAGCCATAAAGTCCATGAAATCCAACAACAACAACTGCATCATAAAAGAAGCAGAAAAGGGGTCTGCAGGGGTTATCCAAACCTGTGTTGACTATGTCACTGAAGTTTATAAACAGCTTTCTGGTCATATTTACTACAGACAACTAACTGAGGGTCCAAATCAACAAAATAAAAAAATAACTAAAAAACACTATTAAATCCCTCTGAAATTCCATCCAGGACAAACTGACTGAACTCATTCCAAATCAGCCTAGGCCAGGAGTTTTCTGCATGCTATGAAAAATCTATAAGCTAAGAAACTCAGGAAAACCAATAGTATCAGGCAAAGGATCTCTGACAGAAGGGATTTCTGGGTTTGTAGAGAATATTCTGAAACCACTAGTCAATGAGAAGGACATCTATATTCAACACGACTCATTTTCTTCACATTCTGTCATATTATTGTGTCCTACCACTAACACTGCATTAGCCACACTAGATGTTAAATCACTCTACACAAACATCTCACACAAGGATGGCATTGCTGCTGTACTTACAAGAGAAAATGGATCATCACAACATTACCCTATATACTGTGGGAAACTTACAGAATTTAATCTGACATATAAAATGTTTAACTTTAATGGGAAACATCATGTTCAGACAATGGATGTTGCAATGGCCAAGACAATAGTTCCACAACATGCAAACCTTTTCATGGCAAACCTACAAGAGAAATTTCTATACCAGTGGTCACACAGAACACTTTCTTATTTCCATTTTACTGATGACTTATTTATAATCTGGACACATAGTATGTGTGACACCTCTGCACTGGCCCAGTAATCAAGGAGCCTCAATCCTCACCACTGGCAACAGTGAGGGATGTACACAATGGGAGGATGAGAAGAACACACACAGTAAAGTACAATTTCCCTTAAGAGCACACAGATATTACAGTCAGTCTAGGGCTGGTTTCTCCCTCTTTCTCCAGATCTCCAATAAGAGTCCCCACTGGCACAGTTATAGGGTTAAGATCACAGCCGAATGGCCAAGCTAAGACCTGCAGCACCCTCTCTGTACAATCTGTGCTTCATGTCCCTGCCCAAATAGCTGACACACACACACACACACACACACACACACACACACACACTTAGAGATTTGATTGGTATACAAACAGACACACACACACACCCCCACCCACACACACACACACACACACACACACCTGGGAAAGGGTGGCACAGGTTTACTAGCTATACCCCCTTCTGCCCAGACTATAAGGTAGTACCAGCTGCCACCAGCCACCCTTACTTATCAGGTACTATAAGACCCTTACAAAAGATGTCCAGTTGTACTGTGTAATGTTACTAATAATCCAAATGGTAAGTTTTAACCAAGAATTGCAAGGCTATTTAGGAGTGGCCTGTACATTGTCAACAAATACATATGCACATACTGTAAGAGCTTAAATATGTCTCAGAAGTATCAGCACAAAGATAGGTGTAAATATATTTAATAATAAATAATAAAAGAACAAAACCATACTCAATAAACAAACACAGTTACTTCAGTGTTCAGAATCACAGGAAATATTTTAAAACAACATTGCAGGACAGTGTCAAATAAATACAGAAAACATCTAAACTAATCTTTACTATAGTCCTATCTATATCTAAAAGAGATACTATGCCCTAAGTCTTACTTACAGACAACATGCAGGCATAAGTCTGAGTGGATGTTTCTAGGTCCAAGAGAAAATGCAAAATGCCCCCTCTCTCTCTCTCTCTGAGAGAGTTCCCAAATTAATAGCAAACACCACTGCTGGGCCAGCCTGGATGACATCACTCTTTGTCACCTGACTTCAGTTCCCAGGCTAAAACAGAAACTAATAGAATTTTAACGTTTCTGTGTGAGAAGTACACATCTCTCAGAAGTTTGCAGAACTTTGAAGTCATAAAACAATAAAACGCTTTTACATTTGAAACCTAGTAATTATTTCTGTTTTAAGACAATACAAAAACTTCTAGCTCTAGACATTGTATCTGCTGCTGAACTGAAACTGAAAGATAACACAATCATAAAACACATTAATTTAAACTTATTTTCTTGAAGTTTTGCAAGTTAACTCTGTGTGTTCCAGTTTCTACTATTAAAACATACATTTGCATGGGTATGTAGTTTATATACATTTCTGTTCTTTTCCAGTAGGGTATGCTGTGGTTACATTTTAGTTCGGTACTTTACGTGTACTTCTGCATAAATTATATAAATACTCACAAATGACATATGATTATTTACAAAATTCCAGATAGCTGGGCTGGCAGTGTCTCATTTCTTCCCCCCTGAAAACTCAAGCTAGTTTTTTAAGTGACCCTTGAGAACCGTTGCTTGAGAGTGTTGAGCCTATCTGGGAATACCGTACCACATTCAATGTCTTGAGAGCTCATCTGCATTGGCATTGCTAACCCCACTATGGTGCTGCACTGTCACATCATATGCTTGCAACTCTAGACTCCACCTTAGTAACTTGGCATTTTGTTGGCTGGCTTGATGTAGCCATGTTAAGGGATTGTGGTCTGTAACTTCAGTGAATTTCCTTCCATACAGATATGGCTGATGTTTCTGCAGTGCACACACTATGGTTAGGCATTCCTTTTCTACAGCTACATATCATTCCTCCGGTTGGAGCCTATGATGGAAATATACCAGTGGGTGCTATTTTCCCTCTGAGGAGACCTGGCTAAGTACAGCCCCCACCCCATGGTTTGAGGCATCCACCTGCACAACAAATTATTTACTGTAATCTGGACAGGCTAACACAGGGGGTCTTCCCAAAGCTCTTTAAGCTTCTGGAATGCCTGCTTACATGCTGGAGTCCACACCACCTTATCTAGCCTGTTTTTCCTTGTCAGATCTGTGAGGGGAGCTGCTATGGTACTATAATTGGGGACAAACTTTCTGTAGTAACCTGCTGTCCCTAAGAATGCCCTCGCCTGCTTTTTGGTAACAGGGACAGGCCATTCCTGAATAGCTCCACTTTGGCAGGTTCTGGCCTGATCTTACCACTCCCCACTCTATGTCCCAGGTAGGAGATGTCTGCCATACCCACATGATATTTGCTCGGCTTAATGGTCAACCCTGCCCTCTGTAGTCTGCCTAGCATCTGCCTGACATGCTGAAGGTGGTCTTGCCAGGAATGGCTGTAGATGGCAATATCATCTAGGCAAGCAAGGGCAAAATCTCCTGCTCCTGCTAGGATATGATCTACCAGCCTTTGGAAAGTCACTGGGGCATTTTCCATCCCAAAGGGCATCTTTGTGAACTCATGCAAGCCAAAAGGAGTCACAAATGCTGACCTCTCTCTAGCACTGGGAGTCAAGGGCACCTGCCAGTAACCCTTGGTAAGATCAATAGTGGTAAGTTACTTAGCTCCACCCAGCTGCTTTAGTGCTTCATCTATCCTAGGCATGGGGTAAGCATCTGACTCTGTGTGACTATTTAATTTCCTGTAGTCCACACAAAACCTGGTGGTGCCATCCTTCTATAGTACCAGCACCAGTGGGGAGGCCCAGGGACTGCTGGATCCCTGAATTACCCCTAGTTCCAAAATTTCCTGTATCTCCTCTCTCAGAGTCTGTTTGACTTTCTCAGGCATCCTATAAGGGGCCTGCTTAATAGGCCTTTTGGTTCCTGTATCCACATGGTTCCGCACCAGGTGGGTGCACTCTGGTATCCCAGTGAACATGTCCCCAAACTCCTGTAACACTCCTCAGATTTCTCAAACCTGGGTAAGGGACAGCTGCTGGGACATTGCCACCCCTTCCACTGAGGTGTCAGTTCGAGCCTCATTGAGGAGATCAGTCACCAGATCCCCCTTAGACTCCTCCTGCCATCCACTGCAAATACTCAGCACAAGGGCCTCTCGAACATGGTAAGGTTTCATCATGTTAACATGGTACACTTTGTGCAAATGCCTCCTGCCTAGCAGTTCTACCATGTAGTTAACATCACTGACCATCCTTACTAGCTTGTAGGGTCCCACCCTGGCTTGCAGCTTGTTCTGTCTGACAGGAATGAGAACCATTAACTGCTGCCCTACAACATACTATCTAGCTCATGTATTCCTGCCATATCAGGCCCTTTTCTGCATGTTGAGCTTCTGCCAGTTTCTCCTGGGCCAAGCCCATGAGTTCCCTAAGCCTTGTCCTGAGGTTTAGGACATATGCCGCAATAGACTCCATGTGGGATTCACAGTCACCTTCCCACTCATCTTGAATCAAATCTAGAGGTCCCCTCACCCTATGCCCATACAAAAACTCAAAAGGTGAAAAATCTGTGGATTCCTGGGATACCTCTCTGTAAGCAAACAACAGATAGGGTAAATATTTGTCCCAGTCCCTCTTAAACTGATCTGCAAATGCCCATAGCATCATCTTGAGTGTAAAGTTTAACCTCTCAATAACACCAATTAGTCTGGGGATGGTAGCAGGTGGTCTTTAGGTGCTTCACCCCACAGTACTTCCACAGACAAGCCAGTAGGTCTGACATGAAATTGGCACCTCTGTCTGTCAGTATTTCTTTTGGGAACCTACCCTGCTGAAAATCTCTAATAAAGTATTTGCCACCTTTTCTGCCTCAATGGAGGACAGAGCCACTGCCTCGGTGTATCTGGTAGCATAATCTACTACTACTAAGATATACTTTTTCTCTGTGGAACTTGGGGTACTCAGAGGCCCCAAAATATCCACAGGTAGCCTCTGAAATGGCTCCTCAATCACAGGCAAAGGCATCAAAGGAGCTTTCATCTTGTCTCCTGCCTTGCCTACCTTTTGGCACTGCTCACAGGTCCTGCAGTATCCTGTTACATCTCTGAAAATCCCAGGTCAATAGAAGTTCTGCATAATACATCTCTTTGTACATTTTATACCAATATGACCTGCAAAGGGAATATCATGGGCTATAGCTGGAAGTGCCAGATGGTAGACTCTGGGCACTACCAACTGCTGTATTCTCTCACCTTCTAGTCCTCAGGGGTCCACTCTCTATACAGTAACCCTTTGTCCCAGTATGCAGATTCCCCCTTCCCTTGAGAATTGGGTGCTTCACTAGCTACCTCCCTCAGGCCTTGTAATGTAGGGTCTGAAAGCTGAGCCTATCTTAACTCTCTCTTTGTAACCCTTCCCAGCTCCCCTTCCACAGGAATTCTGGCATTCTCTGACAGCGGTACCTCACTGTCAGCCTGGGTACTACTACTACTCACCTCTGCCCTTGCAGTCACTCTGTCCAAGGGAACATCAGTACCCACAAGCAGCTGTGGCTCACCTTCAGTCTCAGTGCTAAAGGGTAGCTCCTTCCCTGAAGTAACCACTTCACCAGTCCTGGTTGCATGTGTGCAGTCTGTCTGAGTCTCCCCCAGGCTACCAGACACACATGCTTGTCTCCAAGGCTGACCATGTGTAACTGCATGCACACATGGTACTGCATTATCAAAATCATTCCCTATCAGGACATCTGCAGGGATATTCCCAAACATACCTACTTGCTGGCTTCCTTTTCCACCCTCCCAGTCAAGGTGAACCCTAGCCAAAGGTATTTGGAATGGGGTCCTCCTAAAGCTCTGAATGGCCTAGACTGCCCAAGGAAGTTGTGCTCCTCTTTAACCATTGCAGGCTTCACGATGGTTAGGTCAGATGCTGTATTTCTGTTAGCAGTGGCCTCTTTCCCATCCACTGAGATAGGATATCACCTCTTGCGGTAGTTTGGTACCCTTGTTGTCTCGAGACAACTTACTGCTGGCATTTTGTCATTTCTACTTACTGGCTCTCCGACCTTTTGTTCCCCACCTTGCCTCTGTGGACATCAATATGCTACATGGCCCCATTGGTTGCATTTAAAATATTTAACCCTTGGTCCTGGACATGTACCTAGACTAGTGGCTTCCCCTGCTACTGGCAGATTCTGTTGGGGCTGTCTGGACTGCCCACCATGGGTTCCCTTAGACCCATGAGCAACACTGGGTGTCCCCTTCCTGTGCAGTGATGCCCTGCTTGCTAGGTATAGGTGTCTCTTCTTCCCCAACTCATCTGCAGTATTGCATTGTCTATAAGCTAAGCAAATTCTTATGTCCTCAGGCAAAGTGCTAAGGGCGTGTTCCCTCACCAAAAGGTCTGCCACCCCTTCAAAAGTGTTGACCTGACAATCACTCTTCCACCTATGAAAATAAGTGCTTAGTTCAGCAAAATATTCACACACACTTTCATCTGCCTTGCGTCTATGCTCACAAAATGTTTTCCTATAAGCTTCAGGTGTTAACTTAAAGCATTCTAATAGACAGTTCTTTACAACATTATAATTTAAATAATCAGTAACAGACAGTTTAGAAATAATAGTTACAGCTTTGCCAGGGAGTAAGGTGGTCAGGAACCATACCCAGAGCCCTTGGTCAACATTACACTATTTACATACCCTCTCAAACATACGAATGAAACCATCAAAATGATCCCCCTTCTGTAAATCGTGGAAGAAATTTACTGACCAAAAGACCGAAAGAAGAAAACAATACTCAATAAACAAACACAGTTACTTCAGAGTTCAAAATCACAGGAAATACTTTAAAACAACATTGCAGGACAGTATCAAATAAATACAGAAAACATCTACACTAATGTTTACTATATTCCTATCTATATCTAAGAAGGATACTATGCCCTAATACTTACTTACAGACAACACGCAAGCAGAAGTGCTGAGTGGATGTTTCTAGGTCCAAGGCAAGATACAAGATGACCTGTCTCTCTCTGAGAGAGTTCCCAAATTAATATCAAACACCACTGCTGGGCCAGCCTGGATGACATCACTCTTTGCCACCTGACTTCAGTTCCCAGGCTAAAACAGAAACTAATAGAATTTTAATATCTCTATATAAGTACATATCTCTCAAAAGTTTGCAGAACTTTGATGTCGTAAAACAATAAAGTGCTTTTACATTTGAAACCTAGTAATTATTTCTGTTTCAAGACAATACAAAACTTCTAGCTCTAGACATTGTGTCTTCTGCTGAACTGAAACTAAGAGATAACACAATCATAAAACACTTTAATTTCAACTTATTTTCTTGAAGTTTTGGAAGTTAACTCTGTATGCTCCAGTTTCTACTTTTAAGACATACATTTGCACAGGTATATAGTTTATATACATTTCTGTTTTTTTCCATTAGGGTATGCTGTGGTTAAATTTTAGCTCAGTACTTTATACACACTTCTGTATAAATCATATCAATATTCACAAATGGCATATGATTATTTACAAAATTCCAGATAGATGGGCTGGCAGTGACACATTATGGACTTGAGCAATTCCAACAAAGAATCAACAGAATCCATCTTTGTTTACTCAACTTCAAGTGTAACCTTCATTGATACAAAATTGGACATTACAGCTATGTATCTGCAGGAAACTGACAGCTGTATCTGTGCAGGAGTGGTAATCATTGCAGCCATATAAAGGAGTCAATTATTTACAGTCGAGCACTTTAATATCACTGCATTTGTTCTAGTGAGGCAGAAAGAGGCACATAGTTGGCACAGCTGAAAGTTGCCATGCTTGCTCAAGGTCACCCCGACAGGAGGTTTGATGGAGCTGTACAGATCAATACAACTACCATGAGAACAGCTGTTTCGGTATAAGTGGAGTTACCCCATGACAGAGTTCCACTAGGGACAACATTTCATCCAAAACTTAAAAACTCTGCAAAATCATAAGGGATCTCCAACCAATGTTCAGTGAAGATGACAAGCTGAGAGACATTTTTTTCAAGCACTCAGACTGCTGTCATTTATGCAACCACCAAATCTAAAGAATCTTCTTGTCAGAAGCACACTTAGACCAGAGGAAAACCTAGTCCAGAATGACACAAAACTCTGCAACATTCAAGGTGTAAAACACTTTCCATGTTTTGAATGCCTTCCAACATAATTTCAAAGAACAAAAATTTTAAACTACAGCGTTCATTTATGTGCATTTCCAACAATGTATTTTGAAATTTAGCATTATAAGCTTTCAGTATAATGAGACTCAGTCAAATTAATTTTCAGTATTTTGAAAATTAGCTATTGTGGTCTCAGTCAAATGAAATTCAGTATTTTCAGTCATGTAAAGTAGACCATATATATATATATATATATATATATATATATATATATATATATATATATACACACACACACACACACACACACACATGGATGAAAACAATAGACACATTTATTACATTTAAAGGTTCCTTTCTTGTTGCTCCTCAATACATTAATAGTTCTTGGCTGTTCTTTGTAACACAACTTATCTTTCCAATTCTGACATCTTTTATACCCAAAAAGTGATTCCTTATCTAATACATTCTTTAATTCAGGTATTTGATATACTAGATGCTAATATTTCTTAATATTGTTAACACCCTCTGTATTCCTATTATAAGTAAGCCTACATCTACATTCATTGTGTTTAAGCACTGGGATTTTATTAGAAACACTAATTTCTGAAAAAGTAGGTTTAGCTTCTGCAAACAAAATTATTGAAATATAAGGGGGGTGCATACTTGTCTTGTAGATAGGTGTTTTATTTAACTTTCTTTTTATACAAAGTAATTTCTAACTTTATATATGCATTCTTAGTGTTATATTGAAAAAAATTGAGTATCTTTTACCTAGCATTCTTGTATTCTGTTCTGTATATGCATATACTTAAACCTTAACAAATCTTCCATTGTATTTGTCATGCTAACACCTTTTATCACTGTGAAATGATACTGTCTAGGCTGTATACCATGTTATCTATATGTAACTTTCTGTGGAGCTTTTCTCCCTGGGCCTCCATTGAAAAAGGACTTGTGTCCAGTCGGACTTTCCCGGTAAGCAAATGTGAATAAATAAATAAATTGTACTTTTTTTTTTAAGTTAGAAAATCTGTTATATTTTGTATATGACTAATAACCTCATCTAGTACCGCTAAGGTTCATTCCCATATCAAAAACAAATCATCTATCAATCTTTTATAAAAGAGGACATTAAGATAATATGGATTTCCACTTTCATAAAGAACAAATTGTTTTTCCCAAACATACATATATTTGCATATGTATTGGTAACTGGAGTGCTCATTGCCACCCTATTATTCTGCTTATAATAATGTTTTTGAAACATAACAACGTTGTTAGCATTATATTTAACAACTCACATGTCATATTAATTTGCTCTCCATTAAAGTATGTTGAAGATGATAAGTTCTTATATATTCAGTCCGTTCCCCATTGGGCACTGACACTTTTGCAATCAGGTAAACAGGGAATCAACATCCAGTGTCACAAAATAAGATTTGGTTAGATCCTTATTTAAAGGCCAATTAAATAATTGACATAAAAATCGGGTCTATATCATGAAATCGAACTTCTAAAATTTCGAACACCGTAAGTTCGAATTTGGAAGATCGAATTTGGATAACATCGACACTTCAAAACAGCGAATTTTTTCCCAGGGAAAAATGTTGCTGTTCCAAAAAACACACACATAACACAATCACACCAAACACCTTCAAACCTACACTAAACCTAACATACACCACTATCTATGCACTATCCTTAACCCAGCCCTAACCTTAAAGTCCGTCACTACCGCACACTTACCTGACCTGCACTCTAACCCTAAAGTCCATCACTAATGCACACTTACCTGACCCATGCCCTAACCCTAAAGTCTGTCACTACTGCACACTTACCTGGCCCATGCCCTAACCCTAAAGTCCGTCACCTATCGCACACTTACCTGACCCGCGCCCTAACCCTAAAGTCCATCACTACCCATTCGTACACTTACCTTGACCCAGTCTGAAAATGCTGAAGCTGCAGAAATGGCTAACTGAATTCTTCCCCTGGGAAAGAATTTGGGTTTCCGCGGCTTCGACATTCTCAACTTTTGAACTACCAAGTTCAGCCTTCCGGTATTCGGCGTTCACAACATTCGATTTCGTGATATAGACCCTAAAAAATCATATGTATCCTTCACTATGGTTTCCGAATCACATAGAGCCATTTTAAGTGTGCATCTAAATATTTGGAGATGGGCTCTGTTACCCATCCCTGCACTGAAACAATGGGAATCACTGGTGGATGTGTCAATGATTTATGCAAATTTGGTATACTGTATATTATCAGGATTCTCGGTGAGGTCGTTCATAAATATTGTAAACATTCTAAGTCTATTTGTCCATCAAGATGCATTTCATATAACATGCTATTAACCATCTTAATTTCCATACTTTCCTTCTTAGTAACTTCTCACTGTTACTCTGAACCCAACATTTCTAACATTTGTTTGACATAATATTCTGTATTCAAAATAACTATGCTACCGCCATTATCTGTGCATTTAATTATTATGGGTGGATTATTAGTTAGAAGATTCAAAGCTTCTATCTGCTCTGAAGTTAAATTATAAAAAATATTTCTATATTTTGGTTTATACATTTCATAAATATCACATTCGATGGCCTTTTCAAAAGTTAAAACCATAGGAGGTACTTTTCCTTTTATTTTGATAAACGTTAACCTCATTCTGTTTCCCATAAAGTAGTTTCAAGTTTACAGATCTAACAAAATATTTAAATTCCAGCATTGTTTATGCTATATCTATATTTCTAGCTGTTATGAATATTAATTCCTTATTTAAAATGTTCAATTCAGTTTCAGTTAGTACATACTGTGATAAATTAAATACGAGATGTTCTGATGCATTTAATTCCTGGTTACCTCCTCATAACAGAATGTCGGTTGGTTTCTTCCTGTGTGTATTGTAGTGACAGCTCTTCATTCTCTTCCTCTGTTGTAAAAATGGAAATGGTTCTTCTTGCGTATATGGAAAAGACACAGGATCCAGGGTGGAAACAATATCAGGATCAACTAGTGTCTGTTGTTGTGAATGCCATTGTTCTTCCTGCTGTACCATGCTCAGTTCACCTGTTCTTTATTGGAAATGTAACTCCATAGCTCTCCTCCCACTATAGTGCCTAACTTTTCCTTTTAAACAATTAACAGTGGATGCAAATAAGGTATACAACTGTTTTTCCAGTCTGATAAAGCATGATTTATGATGAATATATTCTAAAGGCAAACTGCTGACTAGCTCAGAATATGAACAGTAACGGTTAACTCATTCACTCCAATGGAGCTCAGGAAGTTTGCACTGTAACTTCCAATGGGCAGAGCCTAAGCCTTTTGGTAGAATCAAATTATGTCCTCACATTTCAAACAAATGTTCATATCTTTGGAACCACATGGATTACGAAAGAAATATAAATGGCAAACTCTTCAGCACAAACTATTTTTATAGTGGTAGTATTCTTTAGGTTCCGGGTCTTAAACCAAATTTTAAAAGTCACAGTAAACACAGTAACTATTACATTTATAATATTAAGTAAACAACTCTCAGTATCTCAGCAATCATTCAAGTTACACATATACTGTCAGCAAAATTTTAATTCATCTAGCTGAGAGCTTTCATATGATGCTAAGGATATATGACTGTGTTACTTGGTTGTTGAGATATTTAGAAAAATGTAAAAAATATATCTATATAAATTAATATCATAAGAACAACAGTTAATATATATTTACCTGTACCAGACAGAGGTCAAATATTAATGCAGTTGAGTTTGCCATTGTGTAAGCTTTACAATGAAATATTTTAAAACTTTGTACATAACATGTTTTTGGAATTTTTGATACAAATATGAACAAGCAATATTGATGCCTACAGGCGTCAGTATGAGTTAACTGCCAATGCAACTGGAGGCGTCACTCGGATGGATTACTGGAGTCTATATTTTAGCACCTACATTTTATTCAAGATAAGAGGGTAGTTACTTTTACATAAGGCAATATTCTGGTCAGAACAGTAGTCAGTAAGTCTTTAGTTTTGACAGTTTTAATACTATAACAAAATGTCTACTTCAGCTACTCTTTAGAATCTTAGACTGATATAGCAACATATTTTCTTTCTCTCTCTCTCTCTCTCTCTCTCTCTCTTTCGGTTAGCTAAATCACAGCCTGTGTAGTGCATTAACTGCATACAACATCCATACATTCTAACCTTGTATCTTAGTCTCTTGATAGTCCCTGCTTTTCTCATCACTGACAAACAAGAGACTTACAAATTATGACTTCTTAATTTCCTTCTGTGGACTTAATTAATCTCCTTACACACTGCTTGTTTTGAGATTAATTGCCTAATTAAATGTCAGAGCAGTCTCTCTCTAAGCATTATCTTCTCTGTTAAATTAATGTTAACTGTATTGTAACATGCCACACTTTGATTTTTATAGCATGGCATGGCCCTGTCTTCTACAGTTTCATTTTGTCTCTCTCTTACACACACAGACATACAGACACACACACACACACACACACGCACACACACGCACACACACGCACGCACACACACACACACACACACACACACACACACACACACACACACACACACACACACACACACACACACTGTTTCTGTCTCTGAGGTGTCGTCTGAGTGAACACATTTGTCTACACTAGTGTTTCTTAACTTTTTTTCCCCCCTATTGGAAATAAATAAAGTACTCCCTTTTTTGAGGCACAAGTGGATATTTAAACACTGTGTCTAACATCATTAACTTAATAACTCCTGATGAAGAGTTCATGACAGCTTGAAAGCTTGAGAATTGCAAAACCTATGTTGGTCCCATAAAAGGTATTACAGCATGTCTGTGTTCCAGAGTCTTTGTGTCTGCTCTTCTTAAGTGAGTTACTTGGATTCACAAAGTACACGACTGGAGACTGAAGGATTAAACCATGGGTTAAAGAATGAAGAGCATAATTGTGTCCCTGGATTGCTTATGTGAACGAAATTCTAATGTAGTTATTTTAATGCCCAGTAGCAGCCTGCTGCAGACATAATTAAATCCTATTGTTGTAATAATCTGATATCATTAATAGTAAAGCTAATTGTGGGATATTGAAAAAATACATGACTTCTATACATATTATAGTATATAAGTAGTTAACTACGAGTTATCGGAGTTGGGACTGACATACATATAGCTGAGCTAAGGTTAATGAGTGACAGTATAACACCTTTGTGTCCACATTACAAGATGAACATACAAGTGTCTCTTTCCCATGCATTACTAATCAAGTTTCTCTTCTTGTATGCACTTTTTAGTACTAGTGTTGTCCTGCTGTGTCGTTACAGTGGAGATCCTATTGTTTCATGTGTTGTCCTGCTGCGTCGTTAGCATGGAGATCCTAATTTTTCATGCACATAAGCACAGAAGCACAACAGCCCACAGTGCAAACTTATGATATACTTGCAGCATTTATTATGAGTAGGAACTTAGGAACAATATTAGCCAAGTGATCACAAGGAGCATTACATGCCTAGCGATATACACCTTTAAGTAAACACACTTAAAAGTTCCTGACACCCTTTTCAAGCATTAAGTAGTGCTCACCTCCGAAATTGAGGAATTGAGCAGAGCCATATCATGATAATCCTGCTGTAAATTTGTGTCTTCCATCCAATCTCAAGACTAGCCTTAAAGGTAGTCAACATAAAACATCGTTTGACCTGTAGTGGTAACGTATTCCATAAACTGGAAATACATTGACCTAGGAACCTATCCCTCCAATGAGTCTTGTTTATTTGGTGTAGATTTAAGTCACTAGTATGGATGGCTGCAGAGTCATTGGTTTTGTGAAGAAATAGGAGGTCAAACTGAAATGTGTCTTCCACGGCTCGAAAAGTGAGGCACAGGTCACCTCAGAGCAACCAGTAGGCTCCTGAGTATAAAGTCATTCTAATCTATTAGGATATTGAAGGACTTAAGGCTTTTAATTTTCTTGGTTAGAAATTTTTGGAGCCTTTCTAGATGAGTGATATGTTTGGATTTGTACACACCAAAGGGGTCATTGTATGACTGGTCTGATAAGGGCAGAGGACAGCGGTAGGATGACATATTTTAATCTTCAAGATACTCCCTTATATATTTACTGTACCATATAGAAAGGTTTCCTGACTACGGCGGAAATAAGATGATCAAATGAGAAATAGTTGTCTGCATCAGTACCCATATCTCTTATGATCATATCTGTCTAAAGGGGATAGCCATTTATATGAGGTGGGGGCAGTTTTTTTGGCATATTCTACTATGCTGCAGCAATTTGCACATATTAAAGTGTGCTTTTAGGGTAGGCTTGTTCACTTTTTCACCAACTTATAGCAATGATGGAATGTGATGCATTGACATTGATAACACACACACACACACACATTGACAGGATGTGGCCTTTGATAGAAAGGTAATGAATATATTATAGATCTGTTTTGGTGGACTTATGAAGAAAAGATTAAGTAACACGTACACCTTGGAAGAAATAAGGCAGGAGGGGCATACTATAAGCATTTAACATCAGTGAGGACGCCTGTCTTTCTGAGGAGAAGATATTCAAGAACAATGAGGGCCAAGCAGCATTTAGAGGGATTATGGATTAAGGATGATGCTAGAAGGTACTTTTAATGAAGATCGTTGTGCATATACAGAATCATCTTCTTGTGGAAGGTTTTAGATTTGAAGATAATAGCTATGCTCTGAAACATATGAAATATATTTATAGCTATAGCAGGAATTATGAAGAAGTAAGTTGTAGGCCAACAGTCAAATTACAGTTTATCTTTTTGAGCCAAGTAGGTTTATTCTGCTAAGAATTTCTTTGAAAATGCTTTCAATAAATGGGTTGCAGAGTTTCACTGACCCAGGTGATCCAAGTTCAGTTAGTGGCAAGGGGACCTGCAGCAGCTAGTGGGGCAGGGACAGGAGAATGACAGGGCTTTGCTTGCTAACCTCTCTATTGGGAGCGGGATGGGGGGGTGGTAAGCAACAGATGGTGTCTGCTGTCTTACTGGAGGCCAGGATGGGAACATTGCAAGGCTAGGCCTGTGGACAGGTTAAGAAGACATTGTCATCTAGATGAGGGATGGGTGGAATCACTTCTAGACCATGTAAAACTGCAATGATGTGGCCTACAGAGAAAACACTTGTGTGTGAGGCATTCAGCCTCCATTCAGCAGAGTTAAGCAATGCCCTCTGTAAATTCTAGTTGAAGTCAGAATCTTTCTTTTCTGCAGGGAAACTAGTATTTACCAGCTGTATAGTGGAAGCTGACAAGTTTAGTAGGGTGGTTCAGTCTGTAACTCACTTAATTAAGTGCAACACTGAGGGAGTACGGCCTCAAAGAAAGCCACACTGCAGCAGAAGCAAGTCCAACAAGTACAATGTGAAATCACAGGAAAGCAAAATAATAAATGAAATACTTAAGTAAGTAGATAACAAAATAGAATAAAATAAAATAAAATAAATAAATTAATAAATGTATTTGTTAAATAGAATAAATAAACAAACAAATAAATATCAAATAAATCCAAATGCAGCACAACACGCCAACAGAGACCGGAAGCAGCGTTATCGAGAAATAAAGTTTATAACCAAACACCATGAAACGCTGTTTCCTATGGCAATAAATACGAAGACAGAAAGTTCAAAAAATGGATGTGGCAATCTCCAAAGCACCAACAGTCCTGTTCACCGATAAAAACTTTTATTTATGAATCAACATAAGTAAGCGCTTTCGCCCGTAGGCTTCTTCAGACTTATACAATTAACAAAACATACAGGTTATTTAAATAACCCTCCTCAAACCATAATTGGTTAAAAATCTCACATGATTTCAAGCTCTTATTTAAAGCGCTATTACTCTAATGGTACACATATGAAAGCTATAAAAACTGATAAAAATACTAATAAAATGGGGTATACATATAAAGATATATAAATAAACCCTACATAAGATTTACATATGTGCACAACACTAATGCTTACCATATTTAACGTATATATAAAACTGTAAGCATGAAATCTGCATATATATGATACTGGTACAGACATTACATAATCAGCATAAAAAATATATACTTTTGTCAGCATAAAAATATACTTTTGTCAGCATAAAAAATATATATACTATCCTTATAACATTCAAACTATACCAAGTTTATAAATGTCTCAAGACAGTCCTAATGCAGGAGAAACCATTGATTCTTTACTTAGGTCTAGGGATTCTCCTGCTTTTCAAAAAGGGTTTTATCTGGACCTTGTCATTCAGGCCCGGTGGTTCATCTGCCCTCCATCTAATTATCCACCTTGATTCACACTCCAACGTCTTGTTGATCAAATCACCCCCTCTAAAACCATGTAATAAGGACTGTAAGACACAGAACTTAAAGGTGTGATTATGCCCTGCTTCTTTACAATGTTTAGCTAGGGCATTGAACTCTGATCCCAGCCTAATATGGTAGTTGTGTTCCCTAATACGTTCTTTTAGTGTTCGATTGGTTTTCCCAATATAGAACGCTGGGCATGAATTGCAGCTGGCCAAATAGACAACATTTCTGCTGTCACAGTTAGTGTTGGTGTGAAAGTTGAACTTACGTCCTGTGACTGGATGTGTGAACTCTGCGTTTAAATTTATATAGATACATTGATTACACTTCCCGCAGGCTACAGTGTTGATGTCTGGTCTAATTACACTACTCCTATAACAAACTTTTCAAACTGGGTCGGTTCTTGTATACTACCTTGGGTACTGGTCCTACGACCTTACTTACCTCCCTATCTGATAGTAAAATATCCCAATGTTTGGCCATCAGACCTTTCATTTCCTGGCCCTCTTTACTAAAAAACATGGTGGCTCTAGTCTCCTTCATAGGTGGTGGTACCATAACTTCGAGTTGATCAAGTTGTTCTGAGAAATAAGGTCTTGCTCTAAGAAATAAGGTCAGCAGTGCCCTGTATAGACACAAACACCTTGAAAGACAATTTTCTCCTAGACATCTGTTAGTGAACTGTCCCAAGCTTCCCTGCTGCATTGCAGGAAACTCAGTTGTGCACTGAGATGTTGCCATAGTCTTCACCCCTAGCCTTCAATAGAATAAGCTCCTTTGTTAATTCTAGAGCAAAATCTGGTCAAACTAGCCCACTCCCCAGTAGTAGTTATGGTAAAAACCTGCTATAATGAATGGTCAGTTTCCAACTATTTCTCCAACCAACCTGATTGACACTGGTGTCCTGAGGAATTGTAGTAAATGCCTAATGTATACTGATAACAACTTACTCCTAAAACAACAAATGCAATATATGAGAGATCTAATTACACTGTGAATTTGGAATCATTTCTCTCACATAACAACAAACTAGACATCAAACAGGTTGTCAGCACACACACACATCACCTCTGACACAAAACAAGGTCACAACACAAACCTACATATGTGGAGGTACTCAACAGAAGCCTAGAAAAGAACAGAGACCTCCCTAGCACAAACCACTTGCACACACTGCAAAGCAAATATAATTCACTACACACAACAACACATAACCAGTGTCTCAGCAAATAAGCCTGTTAGGCAAAACACCTCAAAACCAAATATCCTGGTCATTGGCGACTCCATAGTGAGACACACAGATGTTACCAGGCTGGACAAGGAGAAGGTCCTGGTCAACTGCCTGTTAGGTGCCAGGATCCATCAAATCATGCACACACTCAAGTCACTTAACAACAATTACCGTTATGACTCTGTCAGAATACATGTTGGGGTGAATGACTTGAGATGTACCTCTCTTGACAATATGAAGAGAGATATGAGTGAACTGTCAGATTATGTGTCTCAGGCAGGTATGTCCCTAGCCCAAAGCAGCATTAGATGATGACACAATATAGACAAAAAAATTATTGAATTCAGCAATTGGCTTAGCTTCTGGTGTCAATCTGTTGGGGGGGGATCCAGTATCTGTCAGCCTGGAAAAGACATGGTTGACAGACCACTCTGCTTTGCCAGAGATTTTCTGCACCTGTCTCCTCTAGACTTTCAGATACTGGCAAAGGCGCTTGCCTCCTCCGTAGTGCCTTTTTTAGGCAATGTCAAAACAACAAAATATCCTATGTAAAGAAATCAACTTGAAGCAAATTCAGGTTAATGCTGCTTAATGCTAGAAACCTAAACAGGAAACTGCACTCCCTGGAAGCACTCCTCACCTTGGAAGATGACCTCTATGCAGTCACTGAGACATCCCAGCTGTGCAAGGCTACAATGCCTTCCCCGTGTTCAGACCTCAAAATGAGTGTGAACGAAGCAAAGGTAGAGGTGTATCCATCTTCATTAAAGCCAAATACACCTCATGACTGGTTAAACAGTATGACTCTCTTGAGCTACTCCAGGTCCAAATAACCATAGGGAAAACACCCTACTACATCATTGCTAGCTACAGGTCCCCCACCATGAGCCAAGAGAAATACACCACCTACATAAACTTACTAGAGTCACTCACTATACAACCAAACACTTTGGTCATGGGAGTTTTCAACTATCCTGCTATCAAATGGACAACAGACGTGGGCATAAACATGCTCACCCTGAGCTTCCTGGACTTTATCAATACAAATGCCCTAGAACAGCTAGCCTGCACCCCTCCAAGGGGCTCAAATGTCCTAGACTTAATACTCTCCAACATGGGGGATCACTGCACTACCCCCTGTGTGTTGCTCTCCCTGGTAAGGTCAGACCATAAATCTGTCTTATTTAAAGTAACAATCAGACCTGACAAACCCACAGGAGCAAAAAACTAAAAAAGTTCTCCAGAGCAAACTACAGCCTTCTAGGTGATGGTATAAAAAGTTTCACACACCCCTACTAACACAGTCCACAATTAATCCTATGCAGAGGATTACACAAATGCCCTGTATAACCACCAGAACAATTGTATAGACTTGGCTATATCTGACTGGATCAAAACCAGGTCCTCCCAGAAAATGGGCCATCCTGTTGGACCTCAAGTATAAAAAGATTATATAACAAAAGGAAGAAGCTGATGTCTAAGAACAAGAGGGAACTTACTCAGCTGAAGAATGCCCTCTACAGCTTGAACAAGCAAATCAGATATCCTGTAAGGTCCTCTAAAGCTAGTTATGAAGCTAAATTAAAATCCCTAGCTAAGGATAATCAAATGGCATTCTGTAGCTATGTCCAGAAACTAAAAGGAACACCCAACTGTATGTCGAACTTATAGTGGCTAGTACCTCTCATATTTGAACTTGATAAAATTGCCAACCTGCTAGCTGACAGATTTGACACAAACGTAACCTCTCTGTCCCCTCCAACCATACCTCAAAGCATACCTGACACCAGTCCTTGGCCTAGTATCTTTAAAGAGAGTCATATCTGCACTATCCAAGACCAAAAACATGGCCTGTATGGGACCAGATAACATCCCAGGCTGCTTACTAAACAATCTAAAACAAAACCTAGTGGAACTACTTGGCACCCTCTTTAACCTCAACCTGAGCACTGGCTTTGTTTCTGCAGAGAGAACAGCACCAGTAATACCTTTGCACAAAGGGGATCCATCAACTGACCCTGGGAACTATAGACCCATAAGTCTACCCAGCCTTATCTGCAAGTTCATGGAAAGAATCGTCATGGACCTTATCAACAAGGACATAGGTAACCTCAAACTCTTGAACCAACCCAATTTGGCTTCATTAAGGGTAGATCATGCTTACTGAACCTGGTGGACTTCTTCAAGAATGTCACCAAAGCCCTGGATGAGGGCAAAACAGTACATACTGCCTATCTTGACTTAGACAAGGCTCCTGATATAATTCACCACTCAGGTATCAATGAGAATGTCACCCAGCTGCAGATTAGCCCATACATCACTCGATGAGTATCCAACTGGCTCACCGACAGAACGCATACTTTCAACATTGGGAATTACACCTCTAACAGTTGACCAATTATGGTGGCATACCACAAGGATCTGTTTTGGGCCCTCTACTGTTTGGAATCTATTTCTCAGAAGTCCAGGTGAAAGTAGATGGCCTGTGGCTTACCAAGTTCACTGATGATTGCAAATTGGGAGCAAACATTGAGTCCCCAAATGATGCTAACATATTACAAAAGGGGCTAACACAGACAAATGATTGGTACCAAAGCCATGGACTAAAACTAAGCACAAAAAGTGCATTATTATTCCCTTTGGCAAAGAGGAAGTCCCTCCAACTACAATATTAACAGCACCCCCCCAAGTTCAAATCCAGTGGTGCGAGATTAGGGAATACAGGTTAATAGTAATCTAAACTTCAATCACCATGTGTCCACAACAGTGGTAAGGAAAGACTTATATGTTGTGCATTTCATAAGTAATGGCATCACATCTAAGACTAAGGATGTTATAACCCCCTGTACTTGACCCTCATCAGACCAATAACAGAGTACAGTGCTCCCTTTTTGCATGTACCTCACCAGACACCAGAGTGACCACAGAGGTTTCTCACCAAGAAAAATCAGGGCCTGTAAAACATGACCTACATGGAAAGACAGAAAGCCCTGTCACTGTACTCTGTATCCTACAGGCTGCTGAGAGGTGACTTGTGCCTGATCTATAGAGCAGTCTCTGAACCTGCCCTAATGGAAATGCTGATCAAATGGGACAGGAGTCACTTACTCCAGGGATATCAGCCTAGTCTGTGACATTAACAGAACATGCTGGAGAAACAGAGATTGCCACTCCTCTCTAATAAACTTCTAATTCACATGAAGCAGAACTCCTCAATGATCTTATTGAAGTGCAATCTAGACAATTGAATAGGAGACTATAAATTCACCCTGGGAGTGGCACCTATGTCCCTCATGGACAGGGTCAGTCGGTGCTGATCATAGACTCACTCTGCAAATACCAACCATCCAACCAAGGACAATTAGGGAGCATGGGTATAACATGGTTAGGCTTTTAAAGGCACTAAGGCCATTAGCCTAGCAACCTCCTATAAACCTATGAACCTTTGACACATAAGAGAGGGAAAATACGAAGATGGAGAGAGGGTAGGGTCTTGACATGGTTGGATACCAGGTTCCCCAGAAGGTAACATATGCAGGCATCACTCATAGGTTCATAAGTTCATAGCTGTTTACTAGGTTAATGACCACAAGAGCCTTTTTAAGCCTAGACATGCATCCCAAATCTCTGATGAGTTCTGATACCCTTGATAAGTGTAAACATGGGCCTGGGAGATGAGCCATTTACAGGTTACCTGTTTGCATCAGAAACATAGGTACCAAACCAGGGATGAATTTCCGGTTTCCCATCCAATTGTCCAAGTTGCACTTGAACTGGATTAGGGAGGAACTCTGCTTCACATGAATGGGGATCCTGTTCCATAGATGGGGAAGTCTCTGGGATACATACCTATCTCTCCAGCAGACCCTATTTATATAGGCAAGGTTTAAGTTTTTAGAACGGGTAATTCTGGTACTGTTTGTTTTGTGGATATGCAGGAGGTCCATCAGAGTAGGGTCTGACAATGCCCTGTATGCCAGGCATAGATCTCCCATGAAATGCCTGTAGGAGACAGAATACAGAGATAGGGCCTTGAGGTAGTCTGCATAGGGCATATTAGTTATGCCCTGTATTCTTTTAGTGAGGAACCTCTGTGGACATTCCAGTTGTTGGATATGCCTGGTTAGGTACATACCAAGGGGGGCATTGTACTCAATGATAGGTCTGATGAATGCTGAATACATTGGAACAATGACTTCCTTGTACTTAGATGCTATACCTTCATTTATAAGTTATGAATAACGGTTGATGTTATAGACTTATTACTCCCTTGCTGGACTGATGGATGAGGCCTGAGGATCATGCAGCTCCACAAGCCATGGCAGAAGACAATACATATTTCCAAGGTGGTGATCTGGGTGATATTACACCTCAGCAGCCACCAGAATCTGAACTGAGACTGGGACACCACAGCAGATACCACTGGACCACTTTCAGAAGGGAAGCTTTTGCTGTCAATCCTGTGAAGTGAATACAGTGGGTACAAACTCTGGCCTACCTAGTATCCATCTTGATTAACCGATCTCTGTCAGAAAGTTACATTCCCACACTGTGGAAAGTATCACATATAATTCCCCACCACAAAGGCGGACCCTCCACAGAACTAACCAATTACCGCCCCATAGCTATTCTCTCTCCACTCTCCAAAATACTAGAGAGATGCATACACTCTCAGGTCTCAGACTACCTCCTTACTAACAATCTCCTTTCCAGTACTCAGCATGGTTTCTGACCAAACCATAGCACCACCACTGCCTTACTCTCCTTTACTAACACTGTCCTTCAGCATAAAAACAATGGCTATCTCTCCTCTGCTACTTTCCTAGACCTATCTAAAGCATTTGACATGGTCCTACACAAACAACTTATCTCTGTCCTCAATAACCTATCCTTCTCACAATCAGTCATCAACTGGTTTCAGAGTTACCTGTCTGACCGCCAAAAATCCGTTGTATGGCAGAATGACATATCTCCACAACTACCTGTCTCCACAGGGGTTCCCCAAGGATCCATCCTTGGACCCCTACTCTTCTCTGTTTACACCAATAATCTAGCCTCTGCCACCAAACATGGCACACTCATACAATACACAGATGACTCAACCATCATCTGCTCAGCCCAGTCCCTACCAAAACTGCAAAAAATCACACAGGAAGCCTTTTCCTCTGTTGAAACTTGGTTATCCGATGCCCAATTAATACTCAACCCAAACAAAACTAAACTACTCATCTTCCAACCCACCAAACATACTCAAAACAACTCTCACTTTAACATCACAGCAAAAGACAACACCACTATATACCCAACTGGACACACAAAATTGCTAGGAGTGGAAATAGACAATAAACTAAAATTTGGCATTCACATATCCATGACCATAAAAAAATTCCACAAAAAACTAGGAGCGTTATACAGAAATAAGCAATTTCTCACCAAAGCAGCAAAGATTTCAATAGCAAATTCCCACCTTATCTCCACCCTACTTTATGCCTCTCCAATATATACCAACCTAAGGCAATGCGATCTAAACAAGCTAGAGATCTGCTACAACAAAATCGCCAAATTCGCCACAGGGGCATCCTACCATAGTCACCACTGTCTCTCACTTGCTGAACTGGGTTGGCTTGAACTCCCTCACCTCCTTCAGTGGCATCAACTCTCACTCACCCACAAACTAGTAAACCATCCAGTAAATGTCCCATCCCTCCAGAATCTACTCCAACCCTATCACACCACCAGACCACTAAGATCCAGCAACAAAAATCACTTGCAGATCACTAAAGCCAATAACTCTGCTGGTGAAGCACTATTCTTTTGCACCATAGCCAAATTATCGAACTCCCTTCCACCCACAATTACCTCCATACCATCATGCACCCACTTCAAAACTTTGCTAAAAGCGCACCTAAAAACATGCTGGCTATGCCCTTACAACTCCCACTCTAATATCACCCACCCCATCCAACCACTACCTTTCTTTCCACTTCACTACCTTGATTATAGCAAGCTCATATGCTCATAAGCCTAGTACTTATTATACAGCAGGAACTTCTCATTGTAACATTTGTTAATGTCTGTTATGTACTTCACAGATAAAGATTCTAGTTGTCTACTGATGTACTATGTTCTTCATCTGTAAATATGTTGCAAGTAATTGCTATGTTAAATTGTTAATCGCTATGTAATCCAATGTAACTACTGTCTGTTTATTTTAACTGTGGAGCTTTTCTCCCCGGGCCTCCGCTGAAAATGGACCTATGTCCAGTCGGACACTCCCAGTCAACAAATTTAAATAAATAAATAAATAAAATAAATAAACAGGTGACCCTTCTGGGTGTCCATTGTCATTCTTATGAAAAACATTCTATAGTTGAGTTACAATAGCCAGATGTTAACTTCTATTCCAGTTGCTGCTGTGTTTGACAACTAGGGTATCCATATGCAAGCAAATCTGGTAGCAGAATGCTAATTTGTTTCGGAAGACTAGAAGTTTTTCTTAGATAGTTGATTTTTATCCTATTCTCAGTGATTTTCTAGACCCACAGCTCATTTCTGATCTGTAAGCACTGGCACTGTTGTTAAACCAAGTTTCAATCTGTCTGAGTTGGTGGTAGCTTACGTTGATATAAAGACTCACACAGAACCTATTAAAAGAATAGGGGGAAATTTCCACTGTCCTGGCCAAATACCTCCTAAGTCTATATGAATGTCATCTTAGGTCTCTTCTCAAAAATGGCTCATGGCCTAGTGGGACTAGCTCAGTAAACAAAGCATAAATAAATTAAAAAGTACACCAGTAAAAATGATTGCAGTCCCATGCAGCAGTTCATTTCTATGTTTAAGAACTTTGTCAGGGTGTGAGGATAACCAGCATTAATATGCATATGGATGGAATGTGATATCTGGAAATAGCCATAGACTAATTCTCCTTTTAACTGTTCCTTATATCATCTTATTGTCCTCTACCCTATGGTATGTTAAATATCTATCTAGTGTTAGTGTTACATAGAAATGAGCAACAGTCCTTTACTAAATATAGACAGAAAAATAATAAAATAAAAATAAAGCATTTCTCTGTTCACAATATTATAATATTTTACAGTTATCCAAGTTCTGTAACATTTTTTTCAGCAAAAGAAAAAGAATCATTTAGTAGCAACATAAATTAAAGCCTACTTGAAGTAAAAATAATTCCTACATTTAGGTAGACTGTATTAGGATGGCCAAGGTGGTGCAGAGGTTAGCATTGTCACCTCACAGCAAGAGGCTCTCCGGTTCGATCTTGGGCTGGGGTGTCTTCTGTGCAGAGTCTGCATGTCCTCCCTGTGGTCGTGTGGGTTTCCTCCAGGTGCTTCGGTTTCCTCCCACATCCCCAAAGACATGCTGCAAGTGGATTGGACATGCTAAAAAATTGGCCCTAGGCATGAGTGCATGCATGTGTGTGTCTTCCGTGGAAGGTTGGGTGCTGGGTTGGCAACTCGACACCGTAAAACTCCACTGCCAATCAAGAGTGGACAAGGTGATCTGCTGTGGTGACCCCTAACTGGGAAAAGCCGAGAGAGAGAGGTAGACTGTATCAAACAACAGACTTTATAAAGGCAAAACCCTCAATGTAACTTGGTTGAAGAATAACAGAAAACATTAGCAGAAAACAAGGGTGTAAATAAAACATTTAGAGTTTAATTAATATGAGCACTCTGAAATGTCATCTTTGTTTAATACTGTGTATTAACATATAGACTACTCAACCTGGATATGAAATATATCCAAATAACAGAATGCATGCAAATCATGTTAATGCAATAATAGTAGTGGAATCACTGTATTATACGGGCTATCAGCAATAGAATTGCATAATAATTACTGTAGAGTATAAATATGCAGACAGCGGGGAATTTACATTGTGGTCTAGTAAATGACAATCCACTGGACATCAGTTCAACTTCAGACAAGAGCCTTAATCTGAAACTGAGATCTACTGAAGTGATGAATCAATGAAAATCATGGTTTCAAAACTGCCTAGCAACTACAAAATGGAGCGGATAGAGGTGTGCACACATGTTCTCTAAAGTGTGTTGTGCACACTCATTGGACTTAGTTTTTTTCCTTGCTATTTTTTTTTTGTTGTTATTTTTTTGTCTGACCTAACTCCAGCCCTCCAAACAACTTTAACAGCAGCTCTGGTGCTCATAATGGACTTAGTAATTTGTGACTGAAGAAAGTACATTACAAATAATGCTTCCTTTGTGTTTTATTGCCTGACATTTCTCAAGAGCCCATTGGACTATATGAGGCAGTGTGTGTTGGTGAGCACATTGCTTTTGCACAACTGGATTTCAATATTAAAAATACTTTAGATGCTCCCACTAATATGATTCAAGCTATCTTTCAAGACACCACAGCTGTTAAAAGTGCCTGCTTCTCATAAGGCCAAATTATATGTCACTAAAACAGCTTTTAATGCTCAAAAGCATGGACTTTGTTAAAAAAATGCCAGAATCAGAGGCCATGAAGAGGTTCCCCTGTGACTGAATAAAACTGTATTTCCACCCCAAAGTGCTGCTTTGTAGGACGCCAGGGAACTGAAACTTAACGTATCTTCATGTATCTTAACCTACTCATGGTGGACATATAGGTCTTTCTTTACAGAAACAGGAGATTGCTGCAATCTAGAGTAATCCATTCAGAGCACTCTGTCAGCATAAGTATGTTAGACAAAACAGTGCTTTCTACAGAATGACATTTTCATTAGCAAGTGCTGAATATAACAAATGGAGTGCTTCAACAGGTTGTTAAAGATTCTGACAATGTGGCATTATACACCATGCTCTGTCTTGCCAATGATTAGAGGAGCCTTTCCCAGGAAGGAGGTGAAATCTTTAGGATGAAATAACATTTAAGTGAGACCCTATTTGTTTTAAGGGAGATCAGTAATATACAAGTTGTTTTACCTCTTATGGTTCTCATAAAATCGCCTCCCTTGCAAGAAAAAGCGATGCATCTTGAAAGTAATGGGACTCAGATGAAACCGCAGCTGATGATGCACATTCAAGGAACAAAGGGCTCTTTCCTCCCTTGATTTTGCCCTGGAAAGAATATCAAGCTATGAACAGACTGCCTTAATGAAAACTCTCATACCACTTTTGGCAAAAAGTATGGGTTAATTCTAAGCAGACTGAATTGTGTAACCACATATAGTTCATAGGTAAGTACTAGGCTAGCTGCCCTTATGGACCATTTTAAGCCTAGCCAGTTTCCCTTGGTGAGAATCAAACCTTGTATCTGTTGTCTGTGAAGTAAACACCTTAACGATTATACCAAAATGTAACATACAAAATAGCAGCCTGGAGTTCTGAGATCCCTCAAGTACAGGTGATGGCCACAGGCAGGCAATCTTCAGAGCTGCCAGATCATCTGGTTCAAGTAGGAGACAGATGAGCCTGTCAATCATGAAACCATGGTCCCAAGGAGAAGCATTTTTCCAGTGTGGACTAAAATACAGAACTTTGTAGGAGCTGTTTAACCACCTGCTGCTGTGCAACACTTCTGCCTTAGTAAGAGTGAAATGTGTAGAGATGTTTGAGGCATGCACCTTATCCGTAACACAGACCCTAGTCTTCCCAGTATTAGGCTTACCCATTAACTGACTGAATAATGTGGGATAAGGTAACTTTCCACCCAATGGGAAACCTGTTCCACTTAGATGATTATGGATAATAAGTGCATCCCAATGTAGTTAGTCCCCAGCCCATGTACCGATCGAAAGCAAGAGGTCTAAGACATGAACGAGGTTCAGATGTGGATCCCATTCCATGCCCAACCAACTGTGATTTTTCTGGCTAGCAATAGGATAGTTCCATACACCGTCAGAAATCTGAGAGCCTGAAATCACACCCTTTTGATGACTAGGGAGGTGAAAAGGACAAGTCTTTGGCGTTCTTTTCCAAAGTTTGTGATTATGGCTAGGCTTGTAAATGCCCTCGGGCAGATAGCCTAGTATGAACCTATGAACCTATGTGCAAAATGAAAAAAAAATGGAGAAAAACATACAACAATATTCTCTACCATGGCATAACGAATGTGTCACCTTGCAGCTACTCCTTGCCCTGGTGGACAAAGCTGGACAGAAAAAGGACTGAATTCTCTCAAATGGTGAGCTGGGGCTCCATTCTCAGCTAGGCCTGACAAGATATGATTTATAAATCCTCAGCTCTAGAAGAAGGGTGTAACTGTGGATGAGGGAGTTCTGTCACACCTTAGCTTCCCATGGGATATGAATAGCTGAATGCTAATGTCTCTATTGCTGACCTATTGCATACATGCCCTGTGTCACTGCAAGGGTTGAGAGTATACTGCCCCATTTCTTGATGTATAGCAGTGTGGACTGGTTGTCCGACATGAACCAGTGAGACTCGGATTTCTGCTCCTCTGTCAGAACCATAAGCCATTTATAATATCAAAATCAGAACATCAGGAGCCTAGATAACTTAGTTTATTTTTTTTATATTAATTTATCTTGTGTTATATTCTTGAAAAGATGTGAAACTCAAAACACTTCTTGAACTTTGAACCAATTTAGACTTAATATTTAATCAGTGCAATTAGTATACTAATAAAATAATTGCCATAATTCATAAAAGGAAATATGACCCCAAAATGAACCTTGAATGAATGCAATTATAACTCAATAGCATGCATCCTAATTTTCATATCTGTCAAATAGAAACAAGACACAGATAATTATGAGCTGGCTGCCAATCATAACTAGCTTATTATATATTCCAAACATGGATACCAAGAAATTCACCTTGAGAGTGAAGCTTGAGAGGTGAGTCCTAGCATCCATGTTGAGAACACATATTAAAGGGTTATGACTGGAGACCCAATCATAATTCTTTATAGTGCATGGATTTGTCTTTGCGATATGTACCACTAGTTACAAGAAAAAAATTACCATGTGTTTTGTTGGCTTTGAAAGCCATAAAGCACTTAGTGAACACTGTGAGAATGATGCTGTAAGAGATTCTGTTATGCTAGAAAAAGTCAGGAATACATTATCAGCCCAGACAGCAGGCTGAAACAAATCTAGTTTTTATTCCACCACTTTCATTTGTTGGTTAGTACTGGCAGAATTAACTGCCTAGCATGATACCCAGTCTTAACAACTGAAGCAGGGGATACTTAACATTTGATGGGTCTCATGCGATAGAAGCACTTAACTGATATGTCTTTAACTATGTGTGGTAAGCACTGACGGTGCTTCCTCAACATGGGAAATTATATGAGTCCTTGTCTAGCAGTCTATTATTGGTTGCAGAGAGCTCACCAAATGGAAATGAATCTCTTTTTTTGTTGTTGTGTCTTTCGGCTTTTCCCGTTTAGGGGTCGCCACAGCAGAACTCCAGTCCACTAATGATTGGCAGTAGATTTTCCAACTGGACAACGTCTTACTGTGAGGCGACAACGCTACCGCAGCACCACCACTGCAGTAAATGGAAATGAATCTCTAATTTTTAGAAATAGTTTTCTCTCCAAAGGTTTTCAAGTACAGCATAGCAGCACAGACTTCAGTGTTAACAGCATTAATTCATCTTTTCTTATTACAAAGAATGTTAATAGACAGGTGGGGTTATGGGTACTGAACAGCAAATTTTGATCCAGGTAGCAGACCAGATGAATGATTCTGTAGGCAGTTTTGTAAGAATAGACTGCCCAAT